>NC_056737.1:669598526-669683526 GCF_019279795.1 Protopterus annectens
ACAAACTGTGCATCTCTAAAGTGTCCCTTCAAATCAAGTAATCCTACACCAACTTGTTCTATGGGAAGAACCAGTTTATCTCACTTAACTATGGACTCTTCCCCAACCAAATATATTCCTTCAATTCTAACATCTACAACTTCTTCTCTGGTTAAGATATGCCAGGCCTGTATACAAGACCAACAGGATTACAAACGTTTTCACTGTCTGTAACTTTTTATCCACATTCATAAACTAGAATTCCCAGTTTTTCAATGTTTGTATTAGGTTTTATTTAGGTTCTTCGTACATATCCTTAGCTGCCGAAACACAATCCTTGCCAACTCATACACCTAAATAATTACTTCCCCATAAGCATTTGCTGAGCCAGTTCATTTGTGGGTACATAGTTTACCCATTACTGCCTGTGTTTCATCTTAATTTATTTTACATTCCTGCAAAGAAACAGAAGACACTTATTCCAAAAATCTCTGTCCAAACCAGGAGTCTCAACCCGGACAAGGTAAGCAAAGGACTCCTCACCCTCCTCTGAATCACAAGAAGGTGGAGGGGAGGAGCAACTGTTCCTCCTTTTAATCAACAGAAGTTGCTGAAAATTGGATGGTCTACTGAACTAAACTGAAACACGCGTGTGAAAGTTTCTTACATTCAAAATGCAGCAAATACCCCAGACACTTGGGGAAAAACAGCTGATCTCTGTATGTCCACTCTCTACGACATGTAGTCAACAATGTTGCAGGTATCTATCCAGCCAAAGTCCAGTTAACACCAATTACAAAAGAATGAAATTCACCAAATATGGGAATGGCAGAAACACAGACAGTTTTTGCAACAAGGAAAAAGTACAGCTGTGTAAGTAAAGTTACCATTTCAGTAGACATTCAAGCAAATCACTGCTGCAGTAGCATAAAGCTATATGGACCCTATTCTGCCAAAGATCAGACATCCAAGTCAGTATACAAAAGCTTTTGGGAACCACCTTTGAGCATCACACATCTGTTGAAGCACGATGATGTGCTGGAACAAAATGGCACGTACATGTACAAAAATTCAGAGCTTTTTGTTTTTCACCAGGGAAGGCTTTAACCACAAAATATAATATGCTCTGACAGACCTAAATTTTGTAATGTTATGTCATGCCAAAACTAGGTGAAGGAAACCTTACCCTGCCCAAGAGAAAGTAGCAAGGAACAAAGATACGTAGGGGGATGGAGGAAGAATCTTAGCATGCAACAATGATCTATTCGATCTACTGTTATAGTAAGTTTATTTAAACAAATGTACTATGGTCATAACATCACTGTTGCAATAGCATAAAGCCATATGGGATGATTACCAAATCTTAGACAGAATGGTTGGAGGACACAAGGCCAGAATCCAGAACACACTACAGAACAGATCTGCAAATCCTGTTTTGGCTCTGTAAAAGGTACCAATTTTATAGTGTTTTATTGTAGGTGCGCATTAAGGACCAAGTTACCACCATCAGAATGATTCTAGAGTCCACCCATTTCCAAAAAACCCAGAAATAGGCATAGCTCTAGTGGAGTGTACCCCAACACTGGGGGAGGTTCCACAGTGAGAAAAGCTGAACTGAATAGCCTGAGACAACCATCTGGATATTGTCGGTTTGAAAATTGTCTGCCCTTTCTTCATAACTTAAGAAATGATGTGTTGATCCTTCAGTCTGAATTGTATTTTTCTTGTCCAAGTATTATCTCAGCTGTCTGCTGGCATCCAGGGAATGAAGTATTCTCTCTCTCTTCTACTTTTATGTTGGGAAAAATAATCAGGACAGAGAAGAGACAGAGTAAAACTGAACTCAAGGTAACCACCTGAGGCATAAATAAAAGATTAGTTCTAACAGTCACTATATCATTATGAAAAAACAAAAGCACTGAACAGACATAATGGCTTGCAGTACAGATACTCTTGTAGCTGATGTCAGGACAATAAGTAAGGCTGTCAACCCAGGTAAGGAAAGTTAGGGTAGTACAAGCTGAAGGATCAAAAGGATGTAAAGTTAGTTTCTCAAAACAAAATTTAGATCTCGTGATGGAACCCACTTGATTACGACATGATCTAAAATGCAAGACCCTGTTCAAGAAATTGTTCACCTTGAAAGAAGAGGGGAGGGATCCAATGGTAGACGTGCTTAAATGGGTGGAAGGTGTACATTGTCAGAAAGATAAACAAGGCCAGAACTGAGGAATTCACACAGGTACTGGAGAACCTGCAGCACCCCTGCCTGAGCTGGGTTCTGGTCTTTTGTATGGCCTAAATAGAAAATCGTTCCCATTTAGCTAATTATTAGTACATTTTCTACCCTCTTAACTATTCCCAAGTCATATATACAGAGGTGCCTAAAAGGGATCAAAAGCCATTCCAAACAGTAAGGTATAGGTTGAGAATGTTGGGTGAATGACAGATCCCTTTGTCCTGTGTGACTAGGTCCACTCAATAAGGATGTTATTGGTAACTTTCCCTGACAATATACACAATAAGGGAGAATCGATGATGTCTGGGCCAAAAGGAACCCATCAGGATAGTCTTGCAACAGTCCTTCTTGATCTTTAGCAGCAATCTAGTAAATAAGGAAGGGCAAAGAGGAAAATTCCCAGAGGAAAGAAAATGTGAATATTTTTCAAAAATGTCTACAAAGGGTCCAAGAACAGAACTTCTGAAACTGTCTGCTGTGAATGGAGACAAAGACAGCTACTTCAATAGTTTCCTTCAGGTGGACAATTTCCTGGAAGACCCCTGGGTTTAACATCCATTCATGAAAGTCTACCTTGCTCAACGACTCTGCTACAGAGTTCTGATCTAATGGGATGCAAGTTACCTGAAAAGAAAGACTGTGCTGAAAAAGCAACTTCCCAAGCAATAAAGGCTAGTCTACACACAGAATAAGATCTCATTCCCCCTTGTTTATGTACCACATCACTGCAGTATTGTCTGTAAATACTACAGAAGTCCTGCAGTTCACAGTTGACTCCATGCTTTTAACGCATTTATCACAGCCATCATTTTGTTTGAGGCTGATGCATGTTTTCCTGAAACAGGGATCCCAAATCCCATGAACTATGAATACCCCAAATAAATTTGACTCAAAATAAATTGAAAGGCTCTTTTTTTAGACTCCATTTTTGCCAACATAACCAGGACTAAAACAGGTGGTCTCAACTGCTTCTTCACCTAGAACCCTATGCTGAAGCAGTGGGATGTCAGGGTAAGAAGAGGAGGACTTTAAGCAGCCAACCTCCTGTGGAGTGGATGAATGAATCTGTACCCCAGCAGTTGGAGTATGTGCAATCTCACTTGGAACAGCAGGTCTGGATCCCCAATCACCACTACATGTCCATGCAATGCAATTATGGAAAAAAAAAGTGCAATTGTGGAAGTTAAGCTTCTTATAACAACAGATGTTCAAATGATCACTGCTGCAGTAGCCTTAGCTATATGGATTATATACTGCCAAGGATAAAACACCCAGCCAGCTTCCAAAACTTCAACGCACCTTCCACATGCCAAAACTGTCAAGCAGCTCAAGCTGAGCTGACTAAAAGACAAGTATGGGTGCAAAGTCCATCAGAGCTTTCCCAACAACAGAATGAGTGAGGCTGAGCCTTGAAAGAAAAATGCTAAGAACAAAAAATAAATGTCCACACCCTGGCATAAAAAACACACCAACAATTAAGGGGGTGGAGGAAGGCAGCAGCTACTACAGTAGTGATCATACAAACATAGTACAGATGTGTACAATTACCATAAATGTAGATGTTCAGAGTGTATTCACTGTTGCAGTCATTACATTTAGGTAATCCTGCTGGCAGGTTGCCCTCAGTCAGCCTGAATTCCAAAGTCTTGGGTCCTGCGTCGGCTGTCGTCACCCCTTCCCTGACGTCAGGTCGTCAGGGGTATAAAAGAAGCAGCCAACACCATTTTCTTTAGTTTTTCTTGCCCCAGACATCAGGTACCCCCTAAAAGGGTAGCCAAAATTTATATCTATATATAAGATTAGATGCAGCAATATAAACTTTACCTTCATCCACAAGCAAATACACCACATAGGTTGTATAAATCAGAGAAGGAAAGATAGGCTCCTATCAGAAGAAAAGGGGGGATGGCGGGAGGGTAACCTGGACTGCAACAGTGAATACACTCGAACATCTACATTTATGCTAAGTGTACACAACTGTACTATGTTTTTCGTGTTTCACTGTTGCAGTCATTACATTTGGGTAGATACCCAAAGCTATGGTTGGGAGGCTGGAGCTAAACAGCATTAGGAGCGGCTATGAGACCCTGCAGAACTGCAGTTGCAAAGCCTGCCCTGGATTTAGAGTAGAGTGGCAGATGATAGTGCTTTGTAAAGGTGTGCACTGAACTCCAAGTCGCTGCCTCTAAAATGTCCTTGGTTGGTACTCCCCTGAGAAAGGCTGCTGAAGTGGCTGCAGCTCTGGTGGAATGTGGCCTAATGCCCTTAGGCACTGGCTTGCCATGGTATAAGTAGCAGAAACAAATGCAGTGGCCTATCTGCTTTGAAACAGTCTGCTTTGAGATAGCCTTTCCTTGTGATCCTGCAGCATATGCCACTAGTAATTGCTCTGTCTTTCTGAAAACTTTGGTTCTGTCCAAGTAGAATCTAAGCTGTGTACGTCCAAAGAATGCAGAATTCTTTCCCCCTTGTTCTGTGGATTTGGATAAAAAGTTGGCAGATGAATGGTTTGGTTAAGAGCCACACTGGACACCACTTTAGGCATAAATGTTGGGTTTGTCCTCAGGGAGACTCTGTCCGGATAAAATATTGATAAAAGGTTCCACAGCCTGTACCTCTGAAACTCGTCTTGCAAAGTTATTGCTAGGAGCAGAGCTGTTTTCCAAGATAAAAACTTTATATCAGCAGTAGCAGCTGGCTCAAAAGGAGGCAGGGTGAGTTTTTCCAAGACATAGTTCAGGTCCCATGCAGGCATTGGTGATCTCCTTGGAGGCCTTACATTTTTGGCTCCTCTGAGGTACTGTTTTAATAAGGGATGAGAAAAGATTGGTGGCTCTGCATTGTAATGAGCTGAAATGGCAGAGGCATGAATTTTAATAGATGAGAAAGATAGGCCTTTGTCCAGCATCTCAGTTAAGTATTGTAAAATCTGAGGAATATTTGGCACAGCTGTATCTGTTCCTTGTGCCTGGTTCCAAGCACAGAATCTCTTCCATTTTCCAGCATAAGATTTTCTAGTACTAGGCCTTCTCGCTTCCAAAATGACATCCATCACAGCTTTGCTGAGAAGTGTGTTTTGTATGACTACATTATCCGCCATGCTGCCAGGTTTAAAGTCCTGAGCTGGCTGTGCAGGATCTGGTTGTTTTGCTGGGACAGTAGATGCAGTTACTTGAGGTAAAGTCCAAGCTGGGCATTGAGACAAGCTCCTTAATATTGGGTACCACTGCTGGCGGGGCCAGTCTGGTGCAATCAGTATCATCTTTGGCTTCTCCTGTCTGACCTTTAGGAGTACCTTGGGGAGGAGAGGCAGAGGGGGAAAGGCATATACTGATAGTTTTTTCCAGCTGAGGGATAGGGCGTCCACTTTCCATGCTTGTCTGTGATAAATCCTTGTGCAGAATCTCTTTAGTTAGCAGTTGTGAGGGGAGGCAAATAGATTTATGTCCGGGCATCCCCATTTCCGTGTTATCATGCTGAAGACTTGTGGATCCAGCTGCCACTCGTGGGGATCCAGGAGGTTTCTGCTTAGTTCATCTGCCAGAGTATTTTTCCTTCTTGGCAGGAACTGTGCCTGCAGATGTACTTGGTAGGTCAATGCTGTGTCCCACAAAGTCATGGCTAGTCTGCAAAGGGGGTAAGAATGTATGTCCCCCTGCTTGTTTATACACCACATGACCGTGGTGTTATCTGTCTTTATCAGTAGTTGTCCTGGATGAAGTGGGTCCTAGAAGGCTGTCAGGGCATTTTGAACAGCTAGCATCTCTTTTTGATTGATATGTAGATGCATTTGGTTTGAGGTCCATGTTCCCTGAATGCATCTTCCTGCCATGTGGGCCCCCCAGGCATAATCTGATGCATCCGTTGTTAGTGTCTGCCTGGCTGGGGGTAACGTGAATGGTTGTCCCTTGTTTTGGTGACAAGCCTTTGCCCACCATCGAAACTCCTGTTGCAGGCAGGGAATGAGAGTAATTATAGTTTCCAGGCTGAAGCAATGTTGAGTCCAAACACCTTTTAGGTACCATTGAAGTTTCCTCATATGTAGTCTTGCATATGGAATTAGTAGGATGCAGATGCAGGATGCCATGAAGCCCAAAGCCTGCAGAATTTTTCTTGCAGATAACTGGGCTTTTGTTGCTAACATTTTGAAATAGGTAGTCAGTTGCCTTTGTTCGTCTGGCGTGAGATAAGCCATCTGGGCAGTTGTATTTAAGCTTGCACCCAGGAATATTACCTCTTGAGAGGGTACTAGTTTTGATTTCTTTTCGTTGATTGTGTACATTAGGCATGTTAGAAGTTTTTTCACGAATGCCAGATGCTGTAGAAGGATGTCCTTTGTCTCTGCTTGAATTAGTCAGTCGTCCAAGTAAGGATATATTTGTATTCCTCTTTGTCTGCAGAATGCAATTACTGGTGCCAGGCACTTTGTAAAGACCCTGGGCGCAGTAGATAAGCCAAAGGGCAGTGCAGAGAATTGGTAATGCATTGAGCCAGCCTTGATCTGAGGTATCTTCGGCATATTTTGTCTGATTGGGACATGCAGGTATGCCTCTTTTAGATCTAAAGTTACAAGCCAAGCGTTCTTGCCCAGCATGGGCAGAAGCTGCTGCAAAGTCAACATTTTGAATTTTGGTATATCGAGGAATGCATTCAGAATCGATAGGTCCAGTACTGGCCTCCAGGCTTTGTCCTTTCTGGGTACCAAGAACAGTTTGAGTAAAATCCTTGTCCCTGCTCTTGCTTTGGCACTTGTTGAATGGCCCTCTTATCCATGAGGGATGAGACTTGTTTTTGTGCCTCTGCCCATTGATTTTTTGGCAGATCTGGCCAGCCGTTTGCCTTTGGCAGGGTATGGAAATGGAACTTGTAGCTTTGTGACACAATATTTAGAACCCACTTGTCCTGGGTTATAATGTGCCAATTTTGTGAAAAAAGTGCTAATTTTCCCCCTAAGGGTACTGCCAGGAAATAAGTGCTTGGTGCAGGCATGGGGAAGTCATTGGGACTGTTTCTTGTAAGGTTGTGATTTGTCTTCTCCACTTTTGGTGGTAGAAGCACCCCATTGCTTTGACCTGTATGAACCTTGCAGCTGGGATCTGCCTCTAGGGCGTCTCGGTCTGCACCTTTGAGGTCTGTCTGACACAGGAAAGGACCAATTCTTTGTTGGCCAGTGTCTACTAAACCTAGGTGGCTGTACTTGTAAGAAATCTTTGACCGTTTGCATAGATTTAGCCTTGTCCTCCATTTTCTTTAACACCTCTTCTGCCTTAACACCAAACAAAGTATCATGCTGTAAAGGTGCATCTAATAATTTAACTTTAACATGATCAGGCAGATTTTGTTCCTTTAACCAAGCATGCCTTCTAATTACAGAACCTGTAACTGCGGCCCTACAGAAGGCCTCTAAAGAATCAAAACCACATTGCACAGTATGCTTTCCAACTAGTTAAGCTGCATGCAATATATCCTGCATTTCCTTGTTTTCTGCACATCCAGAGTTTAACATTTTCTGTTTGAGCAATGCAGTAACATGTTGCTGATATTTGAGCATATGAAACTGACAGTTTAAGGCCCTTATAGCCAAGGTAGCAGATGTGTAAACCTTTTTTCCCCATCTATCCAGTGCCCTAGAATCCCTGTCAGAAGGGGTAGGATTTTTTGCAGCGGAAGCCTTAACTCCCTTGGGACCCTGAGAAATAGTTTCTGAGTCTGCAGCAGGGTTTTTAAAAAGGAACTTATGCGAGTCTGGAACCCTGTAATATCTGTCAGGCTTAACAGGAGCTGGAGGTAAGGAGTCAGGGGTAAGGCTAGACTCCGAAAACACATCTACAATGTCTAACACAGGAGGCATGGCTAGTGGCTTGTGCCGAGGTAGTAACAGGAAATCCCTGAGCCTCTTTTTTAGATTCTGAAAAATCTTGGCTCTCCCAGTGGAAATGCTCCCTCATGGTATGTAAGGTTTCCCCAAAAGAATAGTCCTTAGGAGGAGAAGCTGAAGGTATGGATTCTTCAGCATCAGAATCCTCACAGGCGGGAAAAGAATATTCCTGATCAGAAGAGGAATCAGAAGAAATGGAAACCTGATCTGAAGATTCATAGTCAGTCTCTTGCCTAGGCCTCTTATCAGGAGGGGGATGGGAACCCCTGATCAAGGTAATCAAGTCTTCGGCCATTTTGAGCATCTGTTTTTTGGGCATGGAGGCCTGTCCACGTGGCTCTTGAGTTTGCTTCTTTGTCTTTGAAGATGCTTTAGTCTTTGCCTTTGAAGTCTGTTTAATGTATAGCTGTTTGGGTCTAAATACACCCTCAGAAGCCGGTGCCTGCTCAGCGGCTCCAGACCCATCTGAAGGGTTAGCGTCCGAGGCTCCAATATCTTGAGTTTCCAACGGCATCGCCGACTCCACATGGGAGTAGGTAGCGGCCTGCGACTCTAAAGTTGAGGTAGTCAGGGGCTGCAAAAGCGCCTCACTGAGAACCAGCGAACCGGCGACTGGCTTAGGAGAAGCTTCGTCGTCGGTTTTGGGCCTCGGCTGTCTTTCTTTTTCTTTGCGTTTTTTGTGAACTCCGGTAGTCAGATGGCTTTCCAACGAGATTTCTGGATAATTAAACCTGCGTCCAAAGTAGTTTAAAGCAAAATCATACAGACGCTTAATAGTGCGTTGGTTAAATCTAGCATAAAACTGACAACCCAGAAAGTTATGATCAGGGCCTAGGCAAGGAATACAGTAAGAATGAAAGTCCTTATGAGGTATTTGCTTCCCACAAGAAATACAATTATTAACTTTTTCTGACATCGGTTCTGGAGCAAGAAAAAAGTTTCCCCAATGGGGTACTTAGCTTTATAGAAGACTTCGGATCTGAAATTCGAACTTGAAAATCTCAGGAGTCGGCCGACTGGCACTTGTGAACTGCTTCTGCTTCGGGCACCGCGCGGCAAGAAAAACTAAAGAACATGGTGTTGGCTGCTTCTTTTATACCTTTGACGACCTGACGTCAGGGAAGGGGTGACGACAGCCGACGCAGGACCCAAGACTTTGGAATTCAGGCCGACTGAGGGCAACCTGCCAGCAGGATTACCCAAATGTAATGACTGCAACAGTGAAACACGAAGAACATCTACTGTTATGGTAAGTTCAACTTAGACAACTGTACTATGTTCTTCATATTGATCACTGCTACAGTAGCCTTAGCTATATGGGTAAAGTACCTTAGTTAACTACATTTGGGTGGTGGAAGAAGAAGATTCCAGAAGCCCCTGGAGAATGGTCTTAGCAAAGCTTGATCTGGAACTAGAGAAGGGATGAAGCTTATAGTGCTTTGTAAAGGTAGATACAGAAGACCAAGTAAGCAGATTCTAGAATACTTCTAGAATAGAACCTTTTCAAAAAGCCGTAGATGAAGCCAAGACCCTGCCAGAGTGGGACTTGTCTCCGCTTGGCATAGTTTTGTTATGGTGAGTATAACAAAAGGTAACAGTTTTAAGACAACCATTTGGAAATAGTCTGTTTAGACACAGGTTGTCCCTTATCTTCACAAGAAATGAACAATTGATCAGTAGAGCTGAAAGATTTAGGTCTGTCAAGATAGTACCAGAGTTATCTGTGGTCATCCAAGTATGGAGCATCCTTTCTCCCTCATTTTTAGGTTCAGGAAAGAAAATGGGAAGATGGATAGTTTTGCTTAGGGCAAACTCAGATACCACTGTAGGCATACAAGGAGGATTACTTCTCAAAGACCCCTGTCACTATGGAAAAAGAGATAGGGCTAGCTTATCATAAGTGCTTGTAACTCGGACACCCTTCTTGCAGAGGACAGAGCAATTAGTAAGACCTGCTTTCCATGTTAAGAACCTCAAAGTCAGCTTGACTAGCTGGTTCGCTAACACAAAATTAAAATCCCAAGCAGGGGCCACCAGTTTTCTTGGAGGCCTCTTATGCAAAAACCCTATCTAAAGAACATTCTGTCATCAGACTGCATTGAAAGGAGGAGGAGCCATGCTCATATAAGCTTGCTAATGGGAGTAATAAAGGCCATAGGATAGTAATTCATACAAGTATGGCAAAACCAGAGAACAACTAGCCCTGAACTGGTGCTGGTTAAATTGTTGGCACGAACAAAAAAAAACTTCCGTTTGCTAATATATGACTTTCTAGTGGAAAAGTTTTTTGCCTCCATTAGTATCTGCTGTATGTCCTCAGTAAGCAGGTGCCTAAAAGGAATTAGGACCATACCATCCAGGCAGTCAAATGAAAATGCTTGATGTCGAGGAGTATCAAACATCCCTGTTCTTATGTGAACAGATCCAGTCAGTGAAGACGCTTGTAGTAACTGTCCCTGGCCATAAAAGCGGCTTGGGACAGAAGGGAGTCACCACAAAGATATTGGGGGATTCCTTCTGAAGCATCAGAAGTATCCTGGATAGTAGTGGAAAGAATGGAAAAGCATACAGAAACATTCCTGTACACGGAAAGAAAAGGTATAAATCTTCTAAACCTTCATGCATGGAGTCCTTGAACAGAATCTTTCCAGTTGATTGTTCAGAAAGGAGGCAGAAATCTCCAAAGATGAATAAAATCTTTGCAGAACCCCTGATCTAGTTTCCATTTGGGGGTCTGCCTTGGTCCAGCTCAGCTTGTATGTCACATATTTTTGCTCTCATGGAAAGTTGGATGCCTGTATAGAGCGATAGAGAGCACTGTGAAGCTATATCCCAAGCTAACATGGCTAGTCTGCAAAGGGGTACAGCCTAATTTCCCCTTGCCTGTTACTGTACCACATGAATGTGGCACTGTCTGTAACCACTTCAAGTCCCGGGGACCAAAGATGGTTCAAGGAGTTCAGTGCTTTGATAAGGCTAAGAATCTCCTCAGTATTAGTGTGTTTGCATGTGTCCTTGGTATCCCAGACCCCTGCACTTTGTTTGGAGAACAGTTTTAGGAGTGAGCAAAGTCCAAAGTGTCTGTAGTGACCAACTGCTTTGCAGCAGAGCAGGAGAAGGAAAGACATGGATTTAAGGATATCTGCCGTCTCCACCAAAAGATTTCTCTTCTAACAAACCACAGCATTGGGATTTGAAAAGATAAAGGGTGATGATGCCGAGAACAAAGATTTTCTCACGTGGAGTCTTGACAAGAGTATCATGAGAATCACAGATGCCATGAGACCAAAAATCCTTAGATATTCCCTCACAGTAACCAAAGTCTGAGGGGAAAACCTTAGAAACCGATCTAAATAAAGATCGTTTTTTTTCCCAGTGGTAGAAAAGCTCTTTGAACTACATGTCCTACATTGACCAGCTCAAAGCCCTGTTAATATACTCGGTACCCTACAGACTTTTAAGAGATGATCTGTGTCGGACATACAAGGCATCCTCCAATCCACTACTGAATGATTCACTCCACATCAGCAAGACGTGTCATTAGAAATACCCAGTCTGGGGATCTAAACCTCTTTTGCAACATCAACAGAACAGTTCAGAGGGACATATATATCTCGCAGAGTATACTGCTGCTGTGGAGCAGACTCCCCATCCACATAAAACAAAGTTTATCCCTGTTCATAGAGCTATTAATGGACAGAAGCAGCTCCTAAATGCTTTATCCTTATGCATCTGTCCACTCAAATTATCTTTGGTATAATCTCAGTTATTCTCATTAGGGATAATATTTAATTATTCACCATGGGATAGGTAAGGCCACTCTAACATTAATAGGTTATTTTGAGAGCAAATAGGAAAACTGGCTAGGCTTGGAATGGCCTGCAGGGGCAGCTAGCCTAGTACTTACCTATGAACCTAAGAACTGAGATGTCTAGTTGACATCTCAGCAACACAATCCTGTCTGAAGGCATCAAGTAAGACTTTTGAATGTTCTCTTGGTGCTCCAGCTTGTATAAAGGATCTCTTGCCAAAGAGAGAGATTCCAGTCACTTTCAAAATTACTCTGAAAAGATTAGCAACTCATCTAAATATGGAAAAATGTAGATACCCTACAGCCTTGTCCTGAGCTATAACAGGACCTAGACACTTTGTGAACACTTCTGGTGTAATGGATAGTATAAAGTAAAGCAGAGAACTGATGATGTGATCCAGACACACATGTGGCTATCCTTGTATGGAATTTGCCCTCCACACCTACACTTGCCCTTCTTGGACGATATGAAATAAAGAAAAAAGGCAGTAGCAATAAAAATTAAACCCCAGTGGGGCACTTATCTGAAAGCTGGAAGCAACTGAAACAGGCAGCAGATTGACATATGAGTCAAGCATTCTGAATGCTGGCAGAGAAGTTCTGAGGATTGTACGTGCGGACATCCTTTTATGGCCAACATCCACCAGCCCATACGTGCAACGTCCCACATACCTGCAGTAGCCAAAAGCTGTTGTATGCTGGCCAGATGTCGGGTCACTTGGGGTGGATTATCTCCCCCCACCTGTTAGGAATACGAATACATTAGAATAGAAGGACTTCTGATAACGTGATCCAGACACACTAAACCTTAAGAAATGCCTGAAGTTCAGATGAATAGGAATGTGATAATAAGCATCGTTTAAGTCTACAGTTTCCAATAAACTTCAAAGAGGAAGAAGAGGTAACAAGTTGTAAAAGTGCACAAACAGGTTTAGAAAAGAAAGATCCAGAAAGTACAGTTGTGTACACTTACCATAAATGTAGATGTTAGAGTGTATTCACTGTTGCAGTCATCACACTTGGGTTATCTGCTAGCAGGTAGCCCTCAGTCGGCCCGAATACCAGAGACTTAGTATTTCTGCATCAGTTGACTTCGCTTCAGGACTGACGTCGGGGGTATAAAAACAGGCAGCAGACACCATTACATCAGTTTTACTTGCCCCAAATGTCAGGATCCCCCAAATAGGGAGCTAAGCTGTGGTGGAAAAAAACACCACCAGTAAAAAGTAAATACCAACAGCCCTGTAAGAGGTGAGTAAGAGAGATAGAGAAAGAGAGAGAGACAAGGGGCTGGAGGGTGGGAAACCAGGACTGCAACAGTGAATACACTCGAACATTTACATTTATGGTAAGTGAACACAACTGTACTATGTTCTTCGTGTTTCACTGTTGCAGTCATCACACTTGGGTTGATTCCCAAAGCTGAAGAATGGGTGGAGGCAGTCAAGAAGAGTTGGGGGTGGCTAGTATGCCCTGCAGGACTGCTGTTGCAAAACCCGCCCCGGATATGAAAAAGACAGGCAGGTGGTAATGCTTGGTGAATGTGTGAACAGAACTCGCAAGTAGCAGCTTCCAGAATGTCCCTGGTTGGGACTCCTCTGAGAAAGTCTGTACAGGTTGAAGTTTCCCTCGTGGAATGCGTTCTGACCCCCTGAGGGGGTGGTTTCCCATGGTGTTTGTAACAGAAATGGATACAGTGTACTATCCATTTGGAGATGGTTGGTTTTGATATGGCCTTGCCCTCTGCCCCTGGTGCAAAGCTGACTAGTAACTGGTCAGATTTCCTGAAGGGCTTAGTCCTATTCAAGGTAGAATCTGAGCTGTCTGTGCACATCTAAAGAGTGCAGTATCCTTTCCCCCTTATTTTAAGGATCACGGAAAAAGGTGGGCAAATGGATAGATTGGTTGAGAGCCACACTGGACACCACTTTAGGCATAAAAGTAGGGTTAGTCCTGAGGGAGACCCTGTCAGCATGAAAAATAATGAAGGGTTCCACAGCCATAAGTGCTTGTAGCTCAGACACTATTCTAGCTGAAGTGATGGCCAGAAGCAAGGCTGTTTTCCAAGAGAGGAATTTTAACTCTGCTGACACTGCAGGCTCAAAGGGGGGGTGGGGCATACCGTGAGCTTTTCCAGCACAATGTTAATGTCCCAAGCAGGGGTGGGGGCTCTTCTTGGTGGCCTTAAGTTGTTAGCCCCTCTCAGGAACTGTTTGATAAGAGGGTGAGAGAAGAGAGGTGGCTCAGTGCTGTAATGAGCAGAGGCATGGATCTTAAAGGAAGAGAAGGATAGGCCTCTGTGGAGTAGGGTCTGCTAGGTAGTCCAGGATGAGAGGTAAGGAGGGCTGTGCTGTATCTGCTCCTTTAGAGTGAATCCAGGAACAATACCTTTTCCACTTATCAGCATAGGATTCCCTTGTACTGGGTCTTCTGGCTTCACGAATGACATCCAGCACCTGCTTGCTTAGGCTGGCCACTGCAGGAGAATTCAAGGAATAAGCCAGGCTGCATGGTTCAGGGTTTGCAGGTGCAGAAGCAAGATCTGTCCCTCTTACTGAGTGAGGAGGGTTGGAATCTGGGGTAAGTGCCATGGTGGCTCCGGTGACAGACTGCGCAGTAGTGGCTACCAGTGTTGTCGCGGACAGTCTGGGGCTATCAGGATTGCCCTTGGTCTTTCCTGCCTTATCTTGAGTAGTACTCTTGTAAGAAGAGGCATAGGGGGAAAAACATAGATTGAGAGGTTTATCCACTGGAAGGATAGGGCATCCACTTTCCAGGCCTTGCTGTGAGGTACCCTGGTGCATAATTTGCTGAGCTGGTGATTGTAGGGGAAGGCAAATAGGTCCACCTTCGGAGTACCCCATTTCTGGGTTAGAAGGCTAAAGGTGTTGAGGTCTAATTGCCACTTGTGTGGGTCTAGGAGATTTCTGATTAAGTTGTCTGCCAGAGAGTTTTGTTTGCCTGGCAGGAATTGAGCTTGCAGGCGACT
The DNA here is from genome assembly GCF_019279795.1 of Protopterus annectens. Classification (NCBI taxonomy): domain Eukaryota; kingdom Metazoa; phylum Chordata; order Ceratodontiformes; family Protopteridae; genus Protopterus; species Protopterus annectens. The sequence goes on from NC_056737.1 coordinate 669,613,423, forward strand.
ATGCATAGCCAAGGCCGTGTTCCACAGGGTCATGGCTAGCCTGCAGAGTGGGTAAGAGTGGGTTCCCCCCTGCTTGTTGATGTACCACATCACCGTGGTGTTGTCGGTTTTTATCAGAAGGGGCCCTGGTGAGAGCAAGGATCTGAAAGCCATCAGAGCATGCTGAACAGCTAGCATCTCTTTCTGGTTGATGTGCAGATGAATTTGGTTTGGTCTCCAGTGGCCCTGAATGCACCTGCGTCCAGATTTGCACCCCAGGCATAGTCTGATGCATCTCTGGTTAGGGTCTGGGCAGCATGGGGTTGTGTAAAGGGAAGTCCCTTGCTGTGGTTGCATGTTGCTGTCCACCAAAGAAAATCTGTCCTGAGACAAGGTATGACAGTTTCCAGGTCCTGAGAATGTTGGCACCAAAGACTTCTGAAGTACCACTGTAGTTTCCTCATATGCAGTCTGGCATACGGAATTAGTAGAATGCAGGAAGCCATGAACCCTAGAGCCTGCAGGATATTCCTTGCGGATAGCCGAGTTCTGGTGGCCATTTGAGTAAAGTAGCTTGTCAGATAGGCTTGTTTTTCTGGAATGGCATCTGGGATGCTGTGTCCAAGCTTCTCCTAGGAATACAATTTTTTGACTGGGGACTAGTTTTGATTTCTTTTCATTGACAGTGTACCCAAGGGAGGTTAGAAGGTGCTTTACAAATGTCAGGTGCTGCAACAGCTTTTCCTGACTGTCTTCCTGAATCAGGCAATTGATTGTCCAAGTAAGGGTAAATTTGAATCTTTCTCTGTCGGCAACAGGCAATGGCTGGAGCCAGGCATTTTGTGAAGACTCTGGGAGCAGTGGATAAGCTAAAGGGAAGTGCAGAGAACTAATAATGCATAGATCCTGCCCTGAAACGTAGATATTTCCTAGGGTGGCTAACCAGCCATCTTTGGACAGCATAGGGAGAAGCGGCTGTAGGGTGAGCATTTTGAATTTTGGTACCACCAGGAAGGTGTTTAGAATGGATAGATCTAAGATTGGGCGCCAGGTGCCCTCTTTACTGGGTACCAGGAAAAGTCTGGAATAAAAAACTTGGCCTATCTGTTCTGCAGGAACAGGATGAATTGCCCTTATGGAGAGCAGGGATTGAATTTGGTTTGGTGCCTTTGCCCACTGGTTTGGAGGAAGGTCTGGGAACCCTTTTAGGGTTGGCAGTGTGTTGAAATAAAATTTGCACCCCTGGGATACTATGTTGAGGACCCTTCAATCGTTGGTGATGGAGGTCCAGTTTTTTGCATGGAGGGCGCATGTTTTCCTCCTATTGCACGAGCAATTGGGCAGAGGTGAGGACGGGAGTCGAGAAGTCATTGTGAATTCTTTCCGTAAGGGGGTAGCTTAGCACTCCCTGTTTTAGATGTGGAGTTACTCCACTGCTTAGATCTCGGCACACCCTGAGATTGTAATCTGTAGGGTCGGTTTCCCCTGGGTCTAGTTTGAGGTGGCCTTGAGGGGGCTGGAAAGGACCAATGTTTCAAGGGGCAATGCCTACTGAATCTTGGAGGCTGCACTTGAAAAAATCTTTGACTGTGCACAGACTTGGCCTTTTCTTCCATCTTTTTTAAAACCTCTTTTGCTTTGGTGCCAAACAGATTGCCCTTGTTCAAAGGAACGTCAAGCAATTTTGATTTGACATGGTCTGGCAAGGTCTGTTCCTTAAGCCAAGCATGCCTTCTAAGTACAGAACCTGTGACTGCTGCCCTGCAAGATGCTTCTAGGACGTCAAACCCACATTGCAGGGTATGCTTGCTGACTTGGCTTGCAGAATGCATAAGCTCCTGTAATTGTTTATTTTCTGCAGTCAGGAAAGGTAGATAGTGCTTGCTTAAGTTCCACAGTACGTTGCTGGTATTTCAGCATGTGGAGCTGACAATTCAATGCTCTAATGGAGAGAGTTGCAAAGGTGCATACTTTTTTACCCAATCTGTCTAAAGCTCAGGAATCCCTGTCCGAAGGGGTGGGATTCTTAGCTGTAGTTGCTTTAATTCCTTTAGGCCCTTGGGAGATGACCTCTGGGTCAGCAGTAGGACTTTTTAAAGAAATTTGTGAGAGTCAGGGACTCTGTAGTACCTGTCTGGTTTCCTTGGAGCAGGGGTAAAGTATCAGGAGTCAGACTGGATTCCATGAAGACATCATTCACAACATCCAGAACAGGAGGGGTAGCTAAGGGTCTGTGCTGTGGTAAATCTAAAAACTCCCCGAGTCTCTTTTTAGACTGAGAATAATCCTGGCATTCCCAGTGGAAATGCTCTCTCAAAGTAGGTAGGGTTTCACCAAAAGAAAAATCATCTGGAGGGGAAGCAGAATGGATTCCTCTGCAACTGAATCCTCATAGGCAAATAAAGGCATATCTTCATATTCAGAAAACTCAGAGTCGGACTTAAAGCTGCTGGGGACAGGTCTCTTTCTTTTAGCAGGGGAAGGCTGGCTTCCCCTAATCAGCATGATCAGGTCTTCTGTCATTTTAAGTATTTGAGATTGTGGCAAGGAAGCAGGCACTTGAGTTTTGGTCGTCAGTTTGTTAGGCATAGCTCGTACTCTTGGCCTTAGAAACTCGGTAGTTACAGAAAGAACTGAAGATGTGAAAGTAGTATTTAGTTTGTGTCGAATATCGGTAATGCGAAGAACTTCCTCAGAAGCCGGTACCTGCACAGTGGCTCAGGACCCATCCAAGGTAGAGACATCCGCAGGTTCCATAGTCAAAGAGTCTCGTGGCATACCGGACTCCGAATGGGTCTCGGTAGTGGCCAGCGAATCCATCAAAGCGGGCATCAGGGGCTGCGAAAGTGCCTGAGTACCAGCGAACTGGCGACTAGCTTAACGGAAGTATCGTCGGAAGTTTTGGACCTGTGAGGTCTGTCTCTGTCTTTATCCTTATGTTTTTTTGGAAGATCTGTAGTCGGATGGCTTACCAAAGCCATTTTGGAATACAGAGATCGAGAACATAAGTATTTAGCTACAATAAGGGCCTGATGATGAATAGTTCGGGCATTGAACAAAGCACAAAACCGACATAGAGGTAAGTTGTGGTCTGGGCCTAAACAGGTGATGCAGCAAGAATGGAAATCTCACTGTGGTATTTGCTTTCCACAGGCAAGACAATTGTTAACTTTTTCTGACATTGGTTAGAGCAAGAAAAAAGGATCCCCAACGGGGTTAGTTAGCTTTAGAAGATTTCAGGAGAATTCAATTTCGGGAAAGAAAACTTGGGTAGCGTTCGACCGGCACTCATGCGAACTGCTTCAGGCTCCTTGGCAAGAAAGACTTGCGTAATGGCGTCGGCTGCCTGTTTTTATACCCCTGATGACCTGACGTCAGTCCTGAAGCGACAGCAACTGATGCAGAAATACTAAGTCTCTGGTATTCGGGCCGACTGAGGGCTAACCTGCTGGCAGATAACCTGAGTGTGATAAGTGCAACAGTGAAACATGAACATCTGGTCTTCAAGCATTTTCTTTCGCTGGCAGTAGGAACATCCTTGAATAAAAACCTCTCCATGCCTGGTAAGGATTAACTGGTTGTAGCACTCCTTGGAACAGCACGTGATGAAGAACAGGTGGGAACAAGACAGTCTGACATGGAGGATGAGGAATGACCTTCTGGAAAGGAGGAATTTCCTCCCACTGCCATCTGTAATCCTGAGAAATGATTTTCAGAACTTTGCTGAAAAAAATTTGTTGCCAAAGAGAAATATGGAGATTCAGACTTTCTGGAAGAAAAAATGGGCTAGGCTAGGAGGGAGTCAAAAGGTCTCTTCAATATTCCTTCAGACTTGCTGGCCTGTCCTTGGTTTCTGCAGATTTGACACTTTGGAACCCTCTTACCATTTCTTCTTAAATGTCTGTTTACCTGAATTTTGAGAATGTTTACTCTATTATTTTCCCGAAACTGGATGCAGAGATACAAATCTACTCGACAACTGGAAAAGGAGGGCTCAAAAATCTAAGATTACTTGGATTGGCTTGCCCCTTTCTTCACACTTTTTAATCACCTCTGCAGCAGACAGGGCAAAGACTAAGTTATATCCAAATGAGAATTTAAAACCTCATTTTTATCATCATCTGGGAGGTTCTGAGAAAGCACCCAAAAAAACCTTCTCAAAGCAGTACCAGTGGTCACAGTCCTGGAAGAAATATCAACAGTCATACACACACTGCAAACAATGAGTAGTGACCTGTACAACAGAACCAAGTTACTTAAAGCAGATTTTTCCTCACAAGAAGAAACTGCAGATAAAACATTTCTCATACTTTCACAATTTGTCAGAACAAACGAATATATTAGCCTGACCATTAAAAATTCTGAAAAATCAAAATTACAGAATTATACACTTTTCCCCCATACCTATAATTTTCCCATCCTTATCAAAAAGAACAGGATTGGAATTAACCAAGTGCTTATCAGCAATGGGATCATCTAAAGCTATAGCTGCTAGTCCAATTTTGGGAACGGTATATAAAAATTTAGAAGACTGAGGAACTTTATACATTCTCTCGGCCTTTTTATGGGCAACTGGCTGACTATCAGGAAAACTGCAGGCAGTAAAGCAGACAGAACAGCTGGAATGGGTGTAGGGCTCTCGAAAATCCTTCTGCAACAGCCCTCAGTATTTTCTGAGGTACTGAGAAACCTCAGTGTTCTTTCTCTGAAAACACTGGGACATTTTAGCAATAGTCTCAGAGAAAGAGGAACCCCAACAGGAAGCTTCAGAACTAAGCTCTCCTCTCAGTCTGAATCAGAAATCGGAGAAAACCTTGTATCTGTCCCTGCATCTTTCTGTTCAGATTCAGAATCTTGAATCTCTTCAGCAAAAGGGGAATCAATCTTTCTTTTATAAGAAACTACTTTAGAAAAAGGATCTACAGCCTTAATTTAAACCATGAGCCAGACCCAGTACCTACCTAACAAATTTGAGGAGGACTAGAGATGTGCTTGATTTTCTGTTTCTTTTTGAAATGAAAATGTGGTTGACCATGTTACTAATGGCAACAGCTGCTCCCCAGGGATAGGCACAGCATTCTGACATAAGGAAACCTTCCTTGTCCCCGCTTCCCAGACCAAGAAAAGTGGCTCTCCCTTGCCCACTGAGGGGACCCCAAAAGCCGCAGAAGACGTGGCCAACTCCCGGTCCACAGTGGCTATAGATGCTACATCAGAGACATCCAGGATAAAGGATGAGTGGTCTGAGGTACAACAAATGGCCAGCAATGGCAGAGTCATCCACCTATAGCTGGGGCAAACTGCTAGCCTGCTGTGGTGGCAAAGGCAGTTTGCCTGTTTTGAGCTTGGAAGGTGGACAGACTTTGGGACTGGTAGTGTGTTCCACAGTCAAGCCAACAATTGGTGCCTCTTTCCTATGGAAGACAAGCAGTAGTTGCCAATAAACACTACCAGTCCACAAAAGTTATCTTTTTTGACAGAAAAACACAGTCAAAAGCACTTTACTTTTCATTTGTGTGGCTGGCACAGTGTTTTTAAACAGAATCCTTTCCATTTGGTTTCTTTGAAGTCCTTTTTAAAATCTTGGGGTCTTCCTCACTAATAGAAGTAAGGGCTCTTTAATATTAGTATGTGTTTCAATTAAGTGCAGTCTTATTGGCCAACATGTAACTGATTTTTATTATATAAGCTGTGTGTCTGTCTTTCTCTTTCAATGGTCTGAAGAAGCACCTTTGGGTGTGAAAGTGCTAACCGTTTTACTGAAGACATTTTTAAAGATTTATTAAACATGTTTTATTTTACTTTTTGTCTGCCGTGTTTCTGTGCTGAAGTTGGTTTTCTTGCAGTTTCACATTGTTACTTCCAATTCATTGTGGGGAGTGTTCAAAACCTAAGCATTATAACACTGTTCAGGTTATAAACTGCAGATACAATTTGAAAGAAAAAAAAAGTTTTTTTTTTTTTTGGTACAACTAAAATCTGAGGAAGGAGGGTCAGATGCAGTGTTCAGAAATAGGACCCGATTGGTTCCTGCACTTCTGGAGCTCCAGGTAGCTGATTGAGGACTTTTCTCACCTGCTCTTCCCTTGAAAAGCTGAGGGTGTGGGTTTGGCTGAGGGCACTGGTTGAACCAGCTACACATCTAAAATGTAATACAGATAAGACAGCTGTAATGGTAGCAAATGGGTAAAATCAGAAGAAGCTTAAAAATTAAATAAAGAAAAATAGTGAAACAGGTTAACAGCTTTAAGTATTTGAGAGAGGTGGCTGAAGGGAAGTCTTAACAAGGAGGTCAACGCTAGAATCAGAGGGGCTGCAGCCAATTGGCACAGTGTGCCAAGGATAGTGTGAGGCAAAAGAATGTCACTGAAGCTGAAAACTATGGTGTACAAAACAGTGGTATGATCAGTACTTCTGTATGGTACAGAAACCTGGGCAGTGAAGACACAGTAGTTGAGGAAGCTAGAAGTGATGGAGGTGAAGTGTCAGAGATGGGTGGCAGGATGCACAGATGAAATAATGAGGACACTAAACCATAAGTGCAAGTAGCTCCAATTGCAGGTGTCAGGAATGGAGATCTTGCCAGCCCAGCTATCTAGAATTTTGTAAATTATTACATTCCATTTGTGAATATCAACATGATTCATGTGCTTGTGTTACAAACGTATTAGAACTGTATGTTATGTCTATATCAAACTGCTGGTGCAGAAGTGTGTGCTAAGCTTAAAAATGTATCCGCAGTGTAACCTACTGGATTAGAACAGAAATGTATATACACTATTGTAACTGTTTTAAGTGTATATATTTTAACAGGGGAAACTGAAACAGGTTAACTTGCGAAACTTCAGAAAAATAGTTGAAATTAAATTACTTTAGGGCCGGGCCATATAACAAAAAAGTTATCTTTCAGTTTCAGTGCAACAGGAAACAATATCTGTACTACAGAAGTTTTCTGTAATGTCTTTAAATTTGGAGGAATGTAAAATTATTTTACGACTTCCACCATTTGCCAAAAGATCTGAGATCTATGTATTTTCATAGGTAGATGCTAAATGCTACCAGCTGGCATCAATGGTTGTTTTGAGCCTGGGAACTGAAGTCAGATGACAAGAAATAATGTCATTCTGCAAGTATCTCAGCAGTAATATTTGAGGTATCAATTTGGGAAGTCTGAGAGAGAGAGACAGCATTCAGTATTTTTGTCTTTGACCTGACAAAATCCAGTGACCACACATCTGCCTTGCTATGATCTATTAGATTCAGTCAGGAATATAGTGAAGCATAGTTTAGATGTTTTTCTTAATTTTTTTGAGATTGTCCTGCAATGTTGTTTTAAATATATCCTGTGATTCTGAACTCTGATGTTACTGATATATATATATATATACACATACACTTAGTATTGTCTTCTATTATTTATTATTAAATATAACATTTCATTGTGGCTGATCTTTGTGAGACATATTTAAGTTCTGAAAGTTCATGCATAGTTGGTGACACTGTGCAAGGCCACTCCTAACAGCCTTGCTCTTGGTCAAACTACCATTTGTATTGATAGTAATATTACACAGTAAGATTGGACACCCTCTGTTAAGGACCTTAAAGGAGCTGATAAAGAGCTAGCTGGTGGCAGTAATAACTACCTTACAGTCTGGGCAGAAGGGGTCATAGCTAGTAAACCTGTGCCAGCCTTTCCCAGTTGTGTGTGTGTCAGCTACTTGGGCAGGGACACAGCACTGGTTGGCCAGAGAGAGTGCTGGAGGTCTTGGCTTACCCACTCAGCTGAGATCTCAACACTACAGCTCTGCCAGTGGGGGGGTCTTACTGGTGATCTGGAGGAAGAGGGAAAAACCAGCCCCAGCCTGACTTTGGTCTCTGTGTAATCTCAAGGGAAACTGCACTTGATGCAGACAGTTGCATCTGGAAATACTGTGTGTGTGTACCTGTTATCCTCCCAGTGCAAGTCCCTCACTGGTGCTAGTTGTGAGGATTGAGGGCCCTTGATTACTGGGCCAGTAGTGGGGTGTCACAGCAGGGAAAGTCAGAGAGAACATATTATGGTGGTTTCGGCAAGTGCAGGAAAGTCAAAGACAATCTGGTGAAAATGATTTGTGATTAAGCAAGAAGAAATGAGGGCACTCAGCAAAGAGGTGGATTATTTCATGTGAGAGAAAACATGCAACAATCAGGCATGACTGTCAAAGACCATATGAGAGTGGCAATGAATCAAGATTGATGGAAAGAGTTGAGTAGACACCCTGACTCAATAAAGAACATGGGGAAAAGGTGGCTGATAAGGCTGAAGAGGTCATATTACAATACAAAACTAACTGACTTAAGCAACATGGGAACTAGGTAAATTCCACATGACACACTTAGCCACTACTGATACCCAGAAAGTACAGTTGTGTACACTTACCATACATGTAGAGTGTATTCACTGTTGCAGTCATCACACTAGGGTTATCTGCCTGCAAGTAGCCCTCAGTCAGCCCGAATATCAGAATCGTGGGATTTCTGTGTCGGATGCTGTCGCCTCATCCATAAAACGTCAGGTCGTCAGGGGTATAAAACATGCAGCAGACGCCATTACATCAGTTTTTCTTGCCCATATGTCAGGAGCCCCCAAAATAGGAAGCAATCAAATGGTGTGGAACACCTCCAGTAAAAAGTAAATACCATTTCCATAAGATCTGGCCAAAAAAGAGGATAGGTAGAAAGTATATAAAGACAGGGGGGCTGGAGGGAGGGTAACCAGGACTGCAACAGTGAATACACTCGAACATCTACATTTATGGTAAGTGTTCACAACTGCACTATGTCCTTCGTGTTTCACTGTTGCAGTCATCACACTTGGGTTGATTCCCAAAGCTGATGAAGGGTGGAGGCAGTCAAGTAGTAGTAGGGCTGGCTAGCAGGCCTTGTAAGACTGCTGTGGCAAATCCAGCTCTGGATTTGGAAAAGATAGGTAAGTGGCAATGCTTGGTGAAGGTGTGTACAGAACTCCAGGTTGCAACTTCCAGGATGTCCCTGGTAGGGGCTCCCCTGAGAAAAGCTGTAGAGGTTGAGGCAGCCCTAGTGCAATGAGGCCTGATCCCCTGTGGGGTAGGTTTTCCATGGTGTTTGTAGCAGAAATGGATGCAGTGTGCTATCCATTTAGAAACTGCTTGTTTCGAAATAGCCTTGCCCTCTGCCCCTGTAGCAAAGCTGACCAGCAGCTGGTCAGATTTTCTGAAAGGTTCAGTCCTGGCAAAGTAGAACCTGAGCTGTCTGTGCACGTCCAAGGAGTGCAGGATCCTTTCCCCTTTATTTTGAGGATTAGGAAAAAAGGTTGGCAAATGGATGGATTGGTTTAAAGCCACATTGGATACCACCTCGGACATAAAAAGTGGGATAGTCCTGAGGGAAACCCTGTCCGCATGGAAGATAATGAAGGGTTCCACAGTCATAAGGGCCTGTAACTCAAGACACTCTACTTGGTGAAGTGATGGCTAGAAGTAAGGCTGTTTTCCAAGAGAGGAATTTTAACTCTGCTGTAGCAGCAGGCTCAAAAGGGGGAAGCGTGAGCTTCTCTAGTACAAAGTTAGGTCCCAGGCAGGAGTGGGAGCTCTCCTTTGGGGTGTTAAATTGTTAGCTCCTCTCAGGAACTGTTTGATCAGAGGGTGAGAGAAGAGGGGTGGGTTCAGTATTGTAATGAGCTGAGAAGGCAGAGGCATGAACCTTAATTGATGAGAAGGAGAGGCCCTTGTGGAGCAGCTCTGCTAGGTAATCTAGGATTTGAGGCAAGGACGGCACAGCTGTGTCCTTCTCTTGAGACTGGCTCCAAGACCAGTATCTATTCCACTTTTCTGAATAGGATTTCCTAGTACTGGGCCTCCTGGCCTCAAGGATAACATCCAGCACCTTCTTTTTGCTGAGGGTTACTGGTGATGTATTCAGGGAATAAGCCAGGCTGCAAGGTTCAGAGTTTTCAGCTGAGGATGACTAATCTGTCCCTCCTGCTTGGACAGCAGAGAGGGGGTCTGCTGTAGGTGCCAAGGATTGTCCTTGGCCTGTCCTGTTTGATCTTGGAGTACCTTTGGAAAGAGGGGGGGGGCATAGATTAAAAGGTTTTCCCATGTGGAGGATAGGGCATCCACTTTCCAAGCTTGGCTGTGGGGAATTCTGGTGCAAAGTTTGTTTAGTTGATAGTTTTGGGGGGATGGAAAAAGGTCCACCTCTGGTATCCCCCACCTGTGTATTAGAAGATTGAATGAGTTTGGTTCCAGTTTCCACTCGTGTGGGTCCATTAGATTTCTGCTTGTCGTCTGCCAGTAAATTTCGTTTGCCTGGCAGGAACTGAGCTTGCAGGTGCATTTGGTTGCTTAAGGCTGTATCCCACAGTGTCATGGCTAACCTGTAGAGTGGGTAGAAGTGAGTTCCCCTCTGCTTGTTTATCTACCACATAACTGTGGTGTTGTCTGTCTTTATCAAGAGTTGTCCTGGCAGGATAAGGTATTTGAAGGCTGTCAGTGCACTCTGTACAGCTAACATTTCTTTTTGATTGATATGCAGGTGAATTTGTCCTGGGCTTAATTTGCCTTGAATGCATTTGCCTGCCATGTGAGCCTCCCCATGCATAGTTTGATGCGTCTGTTGTCAGAGTTTGGACAGTGGGGGGTTGTGAGAAAGGGAGTCCCTTGTTGTGGTTGCAAGCCTCTGCCCACCAAAGGAACTCTGTCCTTAGGCAAGGAATGATAGGAATCACTGCTTCCAGATCCTGGGAATGTTGACACCAGAGACTTTTTAAGTACCATTGGAGTTTCCTCATATGCAGTCTTGCATATGGAATCAGTAGAATACATGAGGCCATGAAACCTAGGGCTTGCAGTACTTTTCTTGCAGATAGCTTGGTTTGAGTGGCCAGTAGTTTGAAATAAGTTGTCAAATAAACCTGCTTTTCTGGAGTAAGAATCCCTTCTGGGAAGTTGTGTTCAAGCTTGTTCCCAGAAATACAATCTTTTGGCTGGGTACCAGATGTGATTCCTTTTCGGTGATGGTATACCCCAGAGAAGTTAGGAGTCTCTTTACAAACATCAGGTGCTGAAGTAGCAATTCCTGGCTGTCCGCCTGAATCAGGCAATCATCCAAGTACGGGTAAATTTGAATATTTCTCTGTCTGCGGGAAGCCATGGCTGGAGCCAGGCACTTTGTGAATACCCTAGGTGCAGTAGATAAGCCAAAAAGGGAAGTGCAGAGAACTGATAGTAAATAAAGCCTGCCCTGAAACGTAGACATTTCCTGCAAGATTTCCTTATGGGGATATGCAGATAAGCGTCTTTTAAGTCTAGGGTGACTAGCCAGGAGTCCTTGGCTAGCACAGGAAGGAGCTGCTGGAGTGTAAGGATTTTGAATTTTGGTACCACCAGGAAGGCGTTTAGGGTAGATAGATCCAGAATATGGCGCCAAGATTTCTCTTTCCTGGGCACCAGGAACAGCCTGGACTAGAAACCCTGCCCTCTTTGCTCTGTTGGCACAGGTTGAATAACCCTGATATTGAGAAGAGAATGTACTTGCTTCTGGGCCTCTGTCCACTGGTTTGGAGAAGGTCTGGCAATCCGCTTGGGGCTGGCAGAGAGTGGAAAAGAATCTGTATCCCTGGGATACAATGTTTAAGACCCATTGGTCCTGGGTAATATACTCCCATGTTTTTTGCATGCAGGGCAAGTTTTCCTCCTAGGGGTGCAAGTACTTGGGCATGGCTGGGAAGGGTAAAGGACAAGTCACTGCGAACTTTTCCATAGGGGGGTGGCTTACCACTCCCAGTTTTTGAGGAGGGAGCACTCCATTGTTTAGATATGTGCATACCCTGAGACTGCAGTCTTTCTGGTCTGTTGCCCCAGGATTTGGGCTGAGAAGGTCTGGAAGGGACTGGAAAGGACCAATTCTTTGAGGACCAATGCCTACTGAATCTAGGTGGTTGTACCTGTAAGAAATCTTTCACAGTTTGCATGGATTTAGCTTTTTCTTCCATCTTTAAGAACAACTTCTGCTTTAGAGCCAAACAAACAGTCTTGGTTTAATGGAGCATCAAGTCATTTTGCCTTGATATGGTCTGGCAAGATTTGTTCCTTCAGCCAAGCATGCCATCGCAGAACAGACTCAGAAGCATCTTGCAAGGCTGCTGTCACTAAGGCATCAAAACCACACTGCAAAGTATGTTTACCAACTTGGTTTGCAGAATGCATTAAGTCTTCTAGGTCCTTATTTTCTGCACAGTCAGGAATCAACAACATTTTTTGTTTAATTAGATCAATAATATGCTGCTGGTACTTCAACATGTGAAACGGGCAATTTAAAGCCCTGATGGCAAGAGTTCCAGAGGTATATACCTTCTTACCCAATCTGTCTAGAGCCCTAGAATCCCTGTCCGAAGGGGTAGGGTTTTTGGCTGTAGAAACCTTAATACCTTTAGGTCCCTGGGAAATGGTCTCGAGATCCGCAGTGGGATTTTTAAAGAGAAATTTGTGATAGTCAGGTACTCTGTAGTATCTGTCAGGCTTTCTAGGAGCAGGTGGTGAAGTATTAGGGTTAAGGCTGGATTCCATGAACACATCTACAATATCCAGGACAGGGGGAATAGCTACAGGCCTATGCTGAGGCAAGTCTAAAAATTCCCAGTCTCTTTTTGGACTGTGGGTAGTCCTGGCATTCCCAGCGGAAATGCTCTCTTAGGGTATGCATGGTTTCACCGAAAGAAAGGTCCTCTGGGGGGAGGCTGAGGGAATTGACTCCTCTGCATCTGAGTCCTCATAGGTAGAATAAGGGTATGTCCTGGTAATCACAGGGGTCACAGTCATCAGACTCATGGTCTGACGAATCTGAAGGAAAATCAATTCTCTGTCTTTTAGAGGGGGAAGGCTGGCTTCCCCTAATTAAAGTAATAAGGTCTTCAGCCATTCTAAGCATTTGTTTCTGTGGCATGGGTGCTTGAGAATGTGCTTTGGTCGGTTTCCTAGGCATAGTGCGAACTCTGGGCCGGAGAAATTCGGTAGATTTAGTCATTAACGAAGTAGTCAGTTTAATACGAACATCAGGTCGTCTGAATACACCCTCAAAAGCTGGTGCCTGCACAGCGGTTCCGGACCCAACCAACGTAGAGACATCCGCAGGTTCCATAGTCGATGAAGCATCTCATGGCATACCGGACTTCAAACGGGTCTCACTAGAGGCATGCGAATCTGTAGAAGCGGGTAAAAGGAGCTGCAAAAGCACCTCACTGAGTACCGGCAGACTGCTGACTAGCTTAACGGAAGCGTCGTCGGCAGTTTTGGACCTATGCGGTCTGTCTTTATCTTTGTGTTTTTTCAGAAGGTCGGTAGTCGGATGGCTTACAGACGCCATTTCGGAATACGGAAAACGAGAGCGAAAGAATTGAGAGACAAAAATAGCCCGACGACGAATAGTTCGGACATTTAACAAGGCACAAAACCGACAGCGAGGGACGCCGTGGTCTGGGCCTAAACAGGTGACGCAGTAAGAATGAAAATCTCTGTGAGGTATTTACTTTCCACAGGCAAGACAATTGTTAACTTTTTATGACATTGGTTAGAGCAAGAAAAAAAGGATCCCCAACAGGGTACTTAGCTTTAGAAGACTTCAGTTTTGAAACTCGAAAAACAAAAATTTCAGGTAGCTGCCGACCGGCACTTGTGAACTGCTTCTGCTTCGGGCTCCCACGCAGCAAGAAAAGCTAATGTAGTGGCGTCGGCTGCATGTTTTATACCCCTGACGTCATGGATGAGGCGACAGCATCTGACGCAGAAATCCCAAGATTCTGGTATTCGGGCCGACTGAGGGCTACCTGCAAGCGGATAACCCTAGTGTGATGACTGCAACAGTGAAACACGAAGAACATCTGTAGCTACCATTTCTGCCACCCCTGTACAGCTCTCCAATCTGGATCCCCCACCCCAATTTGAAGTTGAGAATGAAAAGAAACAACAAGAATGAAAAAATGTCTTCAGCTTTTTCAGCTCTGAGTTAGAGAGAGAGAGAGAGAAAAAGAGAGAGATATGGAGGAAAATGTTCTTAGCTTTAAAATATAGCAAGTTCATTGCTACAAATTTAATAGGTCTGTCTAACTACCAGACAAAGAGCACTAAAGTGCTTTAGCCCTTATCAATAAACATACAATGGTATTTATTTCTGGATGCTAGTAGTGCACTACCTCTCAATCAGTATCTCCTGATTGTGCCCCCTGACACCCTGCACACAGGGCTCCTGCCCCTTCATGCCATTCTAGCTATGCTTCTGCTGCTGTCACCTGAAAGCCCCAGAGCCCATGGTTTGATCTCAATTCCAGTTGTATTATATATGTAATTCACATGTGCTCTCCAGTGGGTCTTTTTCCTGGTACTCTGGATTCCTCTCAAAACTATGCTGGTTGACTAGCTACTTTAAAATACCACACATCTACTCATACCGCTGTGCACAACTTATGTAGAACTTATTCAGATGTCATCACCCCACTTTCTTATAGGTTCATAGTTTCATGGGAGGTTACTAGGCTAGCAGCTCTAGAGCCTTTACAAGCCTGGCCATGTTAATCCTAATCCCAAGTATCCCCATTTGTTCTTTTTTGGGTAGCTCGCAGAACGAATCTATGAAGAGAGCACGTCTGTGAGCAAAACCAGCTACCCCTGTCCATGAGGGACATGGTTGCTACCCCAGGGCAAATTTGCCATCTCCCATCCAGTAATCTAGGTTGCATATGAATAGGGTCAGTCAAGACATCTGTTTTACGTGAACAGGGAGTCTATTCCAGAGAAGCGGCCGTCTCTGGGAGACATATCTCTCTCTCCAGCATGATCTGTTAATGTCACAAGCTAGGTTGAGATCCCTAGAGGGAGTGACTCTTGAGCCATCTGACTTGTGGATGTGCAGCATTTCCATTAGGCCAGGGTTGGAGATTGCCCTATAGGCCAGGCACAAGTCACCTCTCAGCAGCCTATACGATACAGAATAAAGTGACAGTGCTTTCAGCCTGTCCACATAGGTCATGATTTGGAGTCCCTGTATTTTCTTAGTGAGAAACCTGAGGTCTCTGCAGCTCCTGTAGGTGTCTGTTGAGGTACATGCAAAAGGGTGCATTTTACTCTATTAGTGGTCTGATGAGTTAGAGTACAGTGGAGTTATAACATCCCTTGATCTGGATGCTGTACCTTTGCTTATGAGATATGCTATGTAGAAGGCTTTCCTTACCACTGTGAAAACTTGGTGGTAAAAGTTCAGATTGCTATCAACCTGTGTTACCAAGTCTTGCACCACTGGGTTGGAACTCAGGGGGGATGCTATCAATATTCTGATTTGTAGGGAATTTAGTTTTACCAAACGGAACAATGCATTTTTTTGCACTTAGTTTTAGACCATGGCTTTGGCACCAATCATTTGTGTGTTAGCCCTTCTTGTAATACATTAGCATCATTGGGGGACTCAATGACTGCTCCCAGTTTGCAATCATCACCTAACTTAGTGAGCTAAAGGAGGTCTAGTTTTGCCTGGACTTCTGAGAAAAAGATGCCAAACAGTAAGGGGCCCAAGAGCAGACACCTGGGGTACTCAACTAGTGATGGGTCTACTGGCGGAGATGGTGCATGTTTTGTTGGCGAGCCAACTGGCTACACATCTAGTAACATAAGGGGTTTATCCCTATCGGGGAGAGTTTGTCAATGATGTCAGAGTGGGAAATTGTGTCAAAAGCATTGGCAAGGTCAAGATAGGCTGTTTGTACTGTCTTACCTTCGTCCATGGCTTTAGTGACATTCTCAAAGAAGTCTACCAGGTTTAATAAGCATGATCTGCCCTTATCAAAGCCAAACTAGGTTGGGTGCAGCATTTTGGAGGTCACCTATATCCTTGTTAAGGTCCATGCTAATTCTTTCTATGGCCTTCCAGATGAGGGTGGTTAAACTTATGGCTCTCTAGTTCCCAGGGTCAGTTGATGGCCCTCCTTTGTGCAAATCATTGCTGCTGCTCTCCATTCTGCAGGAACACAGCCAGTTCTCAAGCTATGATTAAAGAGAACGCCAAGTGGATCCACTAGGTCTTGTTTTAGATTGTTTAGTAAACAACCTGGTATATTATATGGTCCCACCGAGGCTGTGTTTTTGGCCCTGATGAGCGCAGAGATGACCTGTTCTCTAGAGATACTAAGCAGAGGGCTGGTGAGGCTGTGTTTTTGGCCTTGGCGAGCACAGAGATGACCTGTTCTCTACAGATACTAAGCAGAGGGCTGGTGAGGCTGTGTTTTTGGCCTTGGTGAACACAGAGATGACCTGTTCTCTAGGGCTGGTGTCCGGTATGCTTTGGAATATGCTAGGTTGGGATAGGGGGTGAAGTCTATGCTGAATGTGTCAGCTAGCAGGATGGGGATATCGTCCTGTGTATTATGATGATCCAGTCTACAATCAGTTTGGCACACAGCTGGGCATTCCCTTTTAGACTTCTGATACAGTTAAAGAATGCCTTATGATTATCCTTGGCTACACATGCTTTTTTAGTTTTGTAATTTGCAAAAGAATACTTTACAAGACTTCTGATTTTCTTGTTTAGGCCTTAGGAGGGAACTCTTCCTCTGCAGATTGATAGCCCTCTTGCTGTTGGACAACAGTTTCTTCCTCTTGTTATACAATCTGTTTATATTTGTTTTTATAGGAAGACCTTGTTTTGATCCGGTCAGGTACAGCAGAGTTTATGCAATTGCTTAAGTGTTTGTACAGGGCATTTGCATACACCATCATCACTGTTATCTGCGATTGCAGGTGACATGAAGCTTTTTATACCATTGCTTAGTAGGCTGTAGTTGGCTTTGGTGAAGTTTTTTTATAATTTTAGTTCCTGTGAGGGTGTCCTTACCAGCAGTACCTTCATTCAAGACTGACTTGCGGTGTGACTTAATCAGGGCGGGCATCATGCATGGTGAAGTACAGTGATGCCCCCATATTAGTGAGTACTATGTCCAGGACATCATAGCCCCCAGAGTTGGTGCAGACCATCTGTTCCCGAGAATTTGTGTTAAAGTCCAGGAACCTCTAGGCAAGCGTGTTTTTGCATGTGTATATCCCCCAGTCTATGGAAGGATAGTTGAAATCTCCCATGACTAAGGTGCTGGGCTGTATGGCGAGGGATTCCAGTAAACTGAGGTAGGCAGTGTGCTTACCCTGGTTCATGGTGGGGATCTATAGCTAGCAATGCTGTGGTATGGTACTTTCCTAATACTTAATTAGGCATGGAGTTGTATGAGAGAGTCACACTGTTTGACCAGTCTCAAAGTGTATTTGATTTTAATGAAGATGGATACAACTCCACCTTTTATTCTTTCACACTCATTTTGAGGTCTGAACATGTGGAAGGCCATTGTAGCCTTCCACGGCCGGGGTGCTCTCAGAGGTCTTGAATCATGTCTTGGTAACTGCACAGACGTCAGCATCCTCCAAGGTGAGAAGTGTTACTAGGGAGTGCAATTTTGTTTTTAAACTCCTAGCATTAAACAGCACAACCCTGAGTTTGTCTCTATTAGATTTTATGCTGGAAAATTTGTTGTTCTGACATTGCCTAAAAAAGCACTATGGGGAGGAAAGGGTCTTTGCCAGTATCCGAAAGCCTGGGTAGACAGATGCAGATCATCTCTAGCAAAGCAGCAAGGTCCGTCTACCATATCCTCCCAGACTGACAGATACTGGATTCCCCTGGACTGACACCAGAAACTGAGCCAATTGTTGAAGTCAATATTTTTTTGTTTATACTGTGGCATCATTGTGGGTGAGGGTAGTATACTGCTTAGGGATAGGGACATATCTGTCTGGGGCACAGTGTTCCATCATCTCTCTCTTCATATAGTCCAGAGAGGTATGTCTCAAGTCATTTACTCCAAAATGGACTATGACAGGTAGTTGCTGAGTGACTTGACTACATGCATGATGTCAGATTCTTAAATGATTAAATAAAATCCATATCCTGGAATACCTTACTGGGAATCACACAATGGACAGGTACTTAACCTTACAAGTTACATTCTTTAGCCATGTACTATTACAAGATTTGCTATGGGCACAGCACTTTATAACCCTAATGTACAATTTAGTTACAATAAAATTGATTTCTACATGGCACTCTGTAAACAACTGAGGATTTCACAATGCAATACAAGTCAAGACTGAGCATTGGTTAGCATTATTGGATGTTAACAATGATCCCAACATTCTGTTTCTTTTTCCCTTCTATAACTGAGGGTGGGTGGAGTGGGGTGTGGAAATTAAATGACAATTTATAACTTATTTATGTTAATGCAATACACTAAAATGTATGTGGAACCATTTACTAATACACAATGTTTTATTTCTTATCACTTTTTGTTGAATGCAAAAAGGTACATAATTTCAAACTTGTACTTTCTTGACGATTTCAAAACAACATTAACATCATCTAGAAATGCTCTAAATGTGATAAAAAGCAAGTCTGTCAAATGCAAAACTGCTGGAAGTGCCCCCTTTACGGATGGTACATAGGTGACCATGCCAGAAAATATCTGAAAAAATTAGCATAAATGGCAAGGTTGATTCATTTAAATACTAGACAGTTGCTGAACCAGACATTTTAAAATTAAAAAAATGACTGAAACATACCGTTCTTCGGGAGTATCAACATGAAATGTTCTTTCAATTACTGTGGTCCACTGGAGACATCGAATGATGAATGTGTTTGGTTTTGGTCGTTCAGTCTTCATCAGCTGGCATTCTATACCAAAGAAGAAAAGACAGGCATGACATGCTATCATTTGTTCTGACTTTTATCTAACCAAAGATGTGATTAAGCAGTTATAAAAAGTTTATTCTGAAAGCTTTAGTTAACATGCTACAACTAAAATGCAATTCTGCACCCAGCTCTGTTAACCAAATTTAGTCATTATGAAGCATCTTCATTTAAATATCAGCACAAATGTGTTTTTACATTATATGCAACAAAAATAATGGGTTTATATTTACACAAAGATATTTCTCAAGTAATGAGTGAAAAGCAGTTTTAAAATGAGACAATGAAAAGGAAATAACCCCCACCACTCCAACCAAAGCAGTTTCTGAAAAGGAGGCAAATAGCAGTAATTTTGCATATGCATGACAACGTTTAACATTCTCCACAAATGATTATTCATAACCACCATAGTGCTGTCACCGGCAGAGTCTTCAGTTACAGAACGCCCCTGTATGTGCACAGAATGCCATTACACATTTTTAGATCTTTCATACTTGAAATTTATTTCTTTAAGCCACTTTTAGGATCATGTACATTTTTGAATCATTCCCTCTGCTTCTAAGTCCCAATTAAACTGGTTTCCAACTACTGTGCCCAAATAAGTGAACAGCTTCATAATGAGATTTACTATGCACCAAGCAACTGAAATGACACTATCAGGCTTATGATAGCTAAAATGCCCATGCTATAGTTAAAAAAAAATATGCTTAGGGTACAATGCCTCACTTGATTCTGCAAACCCCCGTCAGCAGTTCTCTACAAGCCTTAATTCTCCAACTCAAGTGTAAAAACAACAGCTTTATCCCAGACAAACATCAACATGGAAATGCACTAGGGGTTTACAGCTCGATAGTTGGATAAAGAAAAAGTTACTACCAACTCCACAGTTAGTGAACGAAGATGTATAAATTAGTACTATAATAATTTTACTAGTCTAAGCGAACCTTGCACTGCACCCTCACACAGCAGTCACCACTGAACTACAGAAGAAACCAAATAACTAACGGGGTACTTAGCTTTTTAGAAGTCTTCGAAGTAGTATTCGGTAGTAGTAATCTCTGGATCTGACCGACCGGCACTTGCGAACAGCTTCTGCTTCGGGCGCCACGCGGCAAGAAAGACTGAGGAAAATGGCGTCGGCTGATGCCTTTATACCCGAATACCTGCAGCTATGACGTCGGGTGAAGTGCGACACCAGCCGAGGCCAGACCCAGACTTTGGAATCCGGCCGACCGAAGGGCTGCCTGACGACAGGACAACCCATTTGTAAGGACTGCAGATGCATCCTTGAAGGACATCCAAATAACTTTAAGCAAGCAATAACACCAGAGATGTTGCACATTACTGGAAAACAAAGGGCTGCCATGGTGTGGTGAGAGGTTAGATGCTGCAGATGCAGCCCTAAAATGTCTATTTTCTCTGTAACACCTACCCTAAAAAGCATTATTGCACTTTGAAAATGGGTTACCCATTACATTCTGTTTTATTATTAGTATACATAATTGTTTATACTGTTGATAAAAAACAGCTCTTCCACTTAATGTTTCAAAGTTGTTGTAGGCTATGTAATTGCTGCTGGAGGAAATATTTTACATCAAAAATACATCCTATAAGTATGTTCAAACACAGAGTCTGGCACAATTATACAAACACATGCAGAGACTGACTGCCTCTCTCACATGCACAGAAACTTTGATGCACACAAACGCAGAGGCTAAGGCAGACAAGAGTCACACACAAATATACACAGAAACACACCTACAGATGCAGAAAGACACACACATATACACACTCAAAAATATGCCCAGCAATTACAGCCACTGTCTTGATTGTGTACACTGCCAATGACTCGCTATGATCGAATACATGGAACATACACAGTGCAAAGCACTGCAACCCCATCTCTCCCAACATGCCTTTCAGCTGTCCCTAATTTTGCCTCTTTTTTTTGCTCTGAACTTTGAAGATTACTTTGATTTTCTGGTAAATCTCTGATGACTACTGTTAGACAATACAGCCATAATTTCATACTTCCTACTGTTCAGAAAAAAAACAAGTTGCTGTAAAACCTCATGCTCTACAAACCTTTTAAGTAAATTGGTAATATTTAAAAAAGTGTCTCTAACTTTGGGTCTTCGTACCACCATTACTTCTGACTTTGTACAGAATTACGCACACACTCTCTTACACACGTACGTAGCTACTTCATTACTTTTGATTTAATTACTTCCCACAGTAGATAAAAAAGCAGTTTTGTGAGTGTATTTAAAAAAAAAAAGTAAAGTAAACAAGAAAAATACACCAGATAACTCAAACGTAACTGGAGCAGCAGTTACATGAGCTCAATAGGAGAGAAAAATGTCAAGTTCTTGTAACTATTGCTGTGGTAATTTTTACAACCTGATTAATTTGTTTTGATTTTCTTTTTATTTACTTATTTTATGCTCTGTAAATTGCCACATTTCACGAGTGTGAACGAGATGGCTGCCATCTCATTTTTTTTTCCCTCAGTCTATGGTTCATGGAGGCTTAATATGAGACTGTGAAGCAGTAGACTTGATACTGGCCTCTCCTTGTACATTAATTCCCTGTTGAAGGACGTATTTTCTCCAATAGGATATCACATTTAAATCTTGCCTATTTTCTAAGAAACGTTATATTATGTTCTACCACACACATCGCACCCAAAAATTAATGAAGCTCTTGTCAGAGAAAAGCTTTAAGATATGATGCTGGAATGGACAGCAGTCTACAGTAGGAAGATGTGACACCACAAAGGCTACAGCTCACTTTCCCTGCATTTTTTAAAAAGTACAGTTGTGTACACGTACCATAAATGTAGATGTTCGAGTGTATTCACTGTTGCAGTCATCACACTTGGGTTATCCTGCCAAGGGTAGCCCTCAGTTGGCCCAAATACCAGAGGCTTAATATTTCTGCGTTGGTGGTTGTCGCTCCAGGACTGACATCAGATAGTCAGTGGTATAAAATCAGGCAGCTGACATCATTATATCAGTTTTTCTTGCCCCAACTGTCAGGAGCCCCCAAACAGGGAGCTAGGTTATGGTGAAAGACCATCACCAGTAGAAAGTAAATACCAAAAATTCCCTTAAGGAGAGAGGAAGAGAGAAAGAGAGAGAAGGGGGATGGAGGGTCGGAAACCAGGACTGCAAAGTACAGTTGTGTACACTTACCATAAATGTAGATGTTCAAGTGTATTCACTGTTGCAGTCATTACATTTGGGTAATCTGCTGGCAGGTTGCCCTCAGTCGGCCTGAATTCCAAAGTCTTGGGTCCTGCGTCGGTTGTTGTCTCCTCTTCCATGATGTCAGGTCTTAAGGGGTATAAAACAGGCAGCCAACGCCATTTTCTTTAGTTTTTCTTGCCCCAGATGTCAGGTGCCCCCCACAAGGGTAGCAAAAAAATATATATAAACTATATATACATGCAACAATATAAACTTTTCCTTCATCTACAAGCAAATACACCACAAAGGCTGTAGAAAATAGTGAAGGAAAGAGAAACTCCAGAATAAAAAGGGGGAATGGCGGGCAGGTAACCTGGACTTTAACGGTGAATACACTCGAACATCTACATTTATGGTAAGTGTACATAACTGTACTATGTTCTTCGTGTTTCACTGTTGCAGTCATTACATTTGGGTAGAATCCCAAAGCTATGGATGGGAGGCTGGAACTAAACTGCATTAGGGGCGGCTATAAGGCCCTGCAGAACTGCAGTGGCAAAGCCTGCCCTGGACTTAGAGTAGAGAGGCAAATGATGATGCTTTGTAAAAGGGTGAACAGAACTCCAAGTAGCAGCCTCTAAAATGTCTTTGGTTGGTAGCCCTCTGAGAAAAGCTGCTGATGTAGCTGCAGCCCTGGTGGAATGAGACCTAATGCCCTTGGGTACCGGTTTACCATGGCATAAGTAGCAGAAACAAATGCAATGGCTCATCCACTTTGAAATAGTCTGCTTTGAAATAGCCTTTCCCTCTGATCCTGCAGCAAATGCCACTAGTAGTTGCTCAGTTTTTTTTTTAGAGCTTTAGTCCTGCTCAAGTAGAATCTTAGTTGTCTGTGTACATCCAAGGAATGCAGAATCCGATCCCCTTGTTCTGCGGATTTGGATAAAAAGTTGGCAGATGAATAGTTTGGTTAAGAGCCACACTGGAAATCACCTTAGGCATAAAGGAAGGATTGGTCCTGAGGGACACCCTGTCTGGGTTAAATATGATAAAAGGCTCCACAGCCATGAGGGCCTGTAGCTCTTAAACCCTTCTCTCTGAAGTAATTGCCAGGAGCAAAGCTGTTTTCCATGAAAGGTACTTCAGATCTGTAGTAGCAGCTGGTTCAAATGGAGGCAGGGTGAGCTTTTCCAACACATAATTGAGGTCCCATGCAGGAATTAGTGATGTTCTGGGAGGCCTTAAATTTTTTGGCCCCTTTAAGATACTGCTTTAGCAAGGGATGAGAAAAGATTGGTGGCTCTGTGTTGTAATGAGACGAGATGGCAGAGGCATGGATTTTTATTGATGAAAAAGAAAGGCCTTTGTCAAGCTTCTCAGTCAAGTATTGTAAAATCTGAGGAATATTTGGCTCTGCTGTGTCAGTTCCTTGTGCTTAGTTCCAAGAACAGAATCTCTTCCATTTATCAGCATAAGAATTTCTAGTAGTAGGCCTTCTGGCTTCCAAAATGACATCCATCACAGATTTACTGAGAGGTGTGGTTTGAATAACTACATGAACAGCCATGCTGCCAGGTTCAGTGTTTGGAGCAGATTGTGCAGGATCTGATTGTTTTGCTGGGACAGTAAGTGAGGTATTTGAGGCAAGTGCCAAGCTGGAAATGGAGACATATTTTATTGGTGGGGCCAGTCCGGGGCAATTAGTATCATCTTTGTTTTTTTTTTTTGTCTGACCTTTAGTAGGACCTTGGGAAGAAGAGGCAGAGGAGGAAAGGCGTAAACTGATAGGTTTTTCCAACTGAAGGATAGTGCATCCACTTTCCATGCTTGTCTAAGATAAGTCCTTGTGCAGAATTTGTCCAGTTGATAATTCCGAGGAGAGGCAAATAGGTCTATGCCAGGGCTCCCCCATTTCTTTGTTATCATGCTGAAGACTTGTGGATCTAGTTTCCACTTGTGAGGGTCCATAAGATTTATGCTTAAGTAGTCTGCCAGAGTATTTTGCTTTCCTGGCAGGAATTGAGCTTGAAGATGTACTTAGTAAGTCAAGGCTGTGTCCCACAGTGCCATGGCTAGTCTGCAAAGGGGGTATGAGTGTGTGCCCCCCTGCTTGTTTATGTACCACATAACCGTGGTGTTGTCCGTCTTTATCAGTAGTTGTCCTGGATGAAGTAAGTCCTTGAAGGCTGTCAGGGCATTTTGAACATCTCTTTTTGGTTGATATGCAGATGCATTTGTTTTGGGGTCCATATGCCCTGAATGCAACTTCCTGCCAGGTGGGCCCCCCATGCATAGTCTGATGCATCTGTTGTTAAGGTTTGGCTGGCAGGGGGTAGAGTGAAAGCCTGTCCCATGTTTTGGTGACATGCCTTTGCCCGCCAAAGAAACTCCTGTTGTAGGCAGGGAATGAGAGGAATCATTGTTTCCAGACTGTGACAATGTTGACTACATAAACTTTTTAGGTACCACTGTAGTTTCCTCATATGCAGTCTTGCATATGGAATTAGTAGAATGCAGGATGCCATGAACCCCAAAGCTTGCAGAGTTTGTCTTGTAGATAACTGGGTTTTTGTTGCCATCTGTTTGAAGTAAATAGTCAGTTGCCTTTGTTTGTCTGGCATGAGGAAAGCCATCTGGGCAGTTGTATTCAAGCTTGCACCCAGGAATGTTATCTTTTGAGAGGGTACCAGTTGTGACTTCTTTTCGTTTATTTTGTACCCTAGGCATGATAGAAGCCTTCACAAACGCCAGATGCTGAAGAAGAATGTCCTTGTTCTCTGCTTGAATGAGGCAGTCGTCCAAGTAAGGATAGATCTGTATACTTCTTTGTCTGCAAAATGCAATTACTGGGCGCAGTAGATAAGCCAAAGGGCAGTGCAGAGAATTGGTAATGCATAAAGCCAGCCTTGAAACTGAGGTATCTTCTGCATGATTCCCTTATTGGGATATGCAGGTATGCCTCTTTTAAGACAGTCACCAGCCAAGCGTTCTTGCCCAGCATGGGCAGAAGTTGCTGCAAAGTTAGCGTTTTGAATTTTGGAATGTCCAGGAATGTGTTCAAAATTGATAAATCTAGTATTGGGCGCCAGGCCTGGTCTTTTCTGGGTACCAAGAACAGTCTGGAATAAAACCCTTGTCCTTTTTCCTGCTCTGGCACTGGCTGAATAGCCCCCATATCCATGAGGGACTTAACTTGTTGCTGTGCCTCTGCCCAATGATTTTTTGGCAGATCTGGCCAACCGTTTGCAATCGACAGTGTGTGGAAGTGGAATCTGTATCCTTGAGATACTATGTTTATCATCCACTTGTCCTGGGCTACTAACTGCCAATTTTGAGCATAAAGTGCTAATTTCCCCCCTAAGGGTGCTGCCAAAAGATAAGTGCTTGGTGATGGCAGAGGGAAGTCACTTGAGTCCGTTTACTGTAGGGTTGCGTTTTATTTCCTCCAGATTTGAAGGTAGAAGCACCCCATTGCTTTGACCTGTAAGAATCCTGTGACTGGTATCTAGAATCTTTAGGATGCCTGGATTTGCCCCGTGGAGCTCTGTGGGACACAGGAAAGGACCAATTTTTTTGTAGGCCAGTGTCTACTGAATCTTGGTGGCTGCACTTGTAAAAAGTCTTTTACAGTTTGCATAGACTTAGCTTTGTCTTCCATTTTCTTTAAAACTTCTTCTGCCTTAACACTAGAGTATCATGCTGTAAAGGTGCATCCAGCAATTTAGCTTTAACATGATCAGGCAAATCTTGCTATTTTAGCCAGGCATGCCTCCTAATCACAGATCCAGTAACTGTGGCCCTGCAGGAGGCCTCTAAGGAATCAAAACCACATTGCAAAGTATGCTTTCCAACTTGTTCTGCTGCATGCAATAATTCCTGCAATTCTTTATTTTCTGCACATTCAGAAATCAACATCATTTTCTGTTTCAGTAATCTCATAACATGCTGTTGATACTTGAGCATATGAAACTGGCAGTTTAAGGCCCTAATTGCCAAGGTTGCAGATGTATAAACCTTCTTTCCCCATCTATCCAGTGCCCTGGAATCTCGGTCAGAGGGGATAGGATTTTTTGCTGTTGAGGCCTTAACACCTTTTGGATCCTGTGAAATAGTTTCAGCGTCAGCAGCAGGGTTTCTAAATAAAAATTTGTGCGAGTCAGGAAACCCTGTAATATCTGTCCGGCTTGCTAGGAACCGAAGGTAAGGAGTCTGGAGTCGAGCTTGACTCCGAAAACACATCATCCACAATGTCTAAAACAGGAGGTATGGCTAAAGGCCTATGCTGAGGGAGAAGGAAATCCCTAAGCCTCTTTTTTGATTCTGAGAAATCTTGACTCTCCCAGTAAAAATGCTCCCTCAAAGTATACAAGGTTTCTCCAAAGGAATAATCTTCAGGAGGAGATGCAGATGGAAAAGAATCCTCTGCATCAGAATCCTCATAGGGTGGTATAGAAAATTCCCGATCAGAAGAAACAGAAACCTGATCTGAAGATTCATAATCAGTGTCTTGCCTAGGCCTCTTATCAGGAGGGGGTTGGGAACCCCTGATCAAGGTAATTAGGTCTTCAGCCATTCTGATCATCTGCTTTTTGGGCACAGAGGCCTGTGCAAGTGGCTCATGCATCGGTTTCTTAGCTTTAGAAGTCACTTTTGTCTTTGATTTTGAAGCTGGCGTTGGTTTTATATAAAAATGCTGTGGCCTGAATACGCTCTCAGAAGCCGGTGCCTGCACAGCAGCTCCGGACCCATCCGAGTGAGAGACATACGCGGGCACAATACTTTGAGAATCTCGCTGTGTGCTGGACTCCAAATGGGTCTCAGTAGAGGCCTGCGACTCAAAAGTAGTGGGTATCAGGGGCTGCAAAAGCACCTCACTGAGTACCGGCGACTGGCATAGGAGAAGCTTTGTTGTCGGTTTTGCACCTCGACGGTCTGTCTCTGTCCTTTTCTTTGCGTTTTTTGTGAACTCCGGTAGTCGGATTGCTATCTGACGACATTTCAGGATAGTTAAATCAGTTTCCAAAATATTTTGAAGCAAACATATACCGACGCTTAATAGTGCGTTGGTTAAACCTAGCACAAAACCGACAGCTAGGCACGTTATGATCAGAGCCCAGGCAAGGAATACAGTATAAATGGAAATCCTTATGAGGTATTTGCTTCCCACAAGAAATGCAATTAACTTTTACTGACATCGGTAAGGAGCAAAAAAAAAAAGTTTCCCCAAAAGGGTATTTCACTTTAGTGAAGACTTCGGTTCTGAAACCAGAATTCGAAAATTTCAGGAGTCTGACAACCGGCACTTGCGAACTGCTTCTGCTTCTGGCACCCCACAGCAAGAAAGACTAAAGAAAATGGCATCGGCTGCCTGTTTTATACCCCTGACGACCTGACGTCATGGAAGAGGAGACAGCAACCGATACAGGACCCAAGACTTTGGAATTCAGGCCGACTGAGGGCAACCTGCCAGCAGATTACCCAAATGTAATGACTGCAACAGTGAAATGAAGAACATCAGTGAATACACTTCGAACATCTATATTTATGGTAAGTGTACACAAAGTACAGTTGTGTACACTTACCATAAGTGTAGATGTTCAAGTGTATTCACTGTTGCAGTCTTCACACTTGGATTATCTGCCTGCAGGTAGCCCTCACTCGGTCCGAATACCAGAGTCTTGGGATTTCTGCGTCGGATGCTGTCACCTCTTCCACAACGTCAGGTCGTCAGGGGTATAAAACATACAGCCAATGCCATTACATCAGTTTTTCTTGCCCCAGATGTCAGGAGTCCCCAAAATAGGAAGCTATTACATGGTGTGGAACACCTCCAGTAAAAAGTAAATGCCCCTGCCATAAAAGATGGCAATAAAGAGGATAGGTAGAAAGGACAGAGAAAGCCAGGGAGCTGGAGGGAGGGAAACCAGGACTGCAACAGTGAATACACTCGAACATCTACATTTATGGTAAGTGCACACAACTTACTATGTTCTTCATGTTTCACTGTTGCAGTCATTACACTTGGGTTGATTCCCAAAGCAGAGGAAGGGTGGAGGCAGTCAAGAAGTGTTAGGGCTGGCTAGCAGGCCCTGTAAGACTGCTGTAGCAAATCCAGCTCTGGATTTACAAAAAATAGGTAAGTGGTAATGCTTGGTGAAGGTGTGTACAGAACTCCAGGTTGCAGCTTCCAGGATGTCCCTGGTAGGGACTCCCCCGAGAAATGCTGTAGAGGTTGAAGTAGCTCTAGAGGAATGAGTTTGGATCCCCAGTGGGGTAGGTTTTCCAATGTGCTTGTAGCAGAAATAAATGCAGTGTGCTATCCATTTGGAAATGGTTTGCTTCGAAATGGCCTTGCCCTCTGCCCCTGTAGCAAAGCTGACTAGCAGCTGGTCAGATTTTCTAAAAGGCTTAGTCCTGTTAAGGTAGAACCTGAGCTGTCTGTGCACGTCCAAGGAGTGCAGGATCCTTTCCCCTTTATTCTGAGGATTAGGGAAAAAGTAGGCAAATGGATGGATTGGTTTAAAGCCACACTTGGGCATAAAGGAAGGGTTAGTCCTGAGGGAAACCCTGTCGGCATGGAAAATAATGAAGGGCTCCACCGCCATCAGTGCCTGTAACTCAAACATTCTTCTTGCTGAAGTAATAGCTAGAAGTAAGGCTGTTTTCCAAGAGAGGAATTTTAACTCTGCTGAAGCAGCAGGTTCAAAAGGGGGAAGGGTGAGCTTCTCCAGTACAAAGTTAAGGTCCCAGGCCAGGGTGGGAGCTCTCCTAGGGGGCCTTAAATTGTTAGCTTCTCTCAGGAACTGTTTGATGAGAGGGTGAGAAAAGACAGGTGGCTCAGTATTATAATGAGCTGAGATGGCAGAGGCATGAACCTTAATGGATGAGAAGGTTAGGCCTCTGTGGAGCAGCTCTGCAAGGTAATCAAGGATTTGAGGTAAGGTGGGCACAGCTGTGTCCTTTCCTTGAGACGGACTCCAAGAACAATATCTTTTCCACTTTTCAGCATAGGATTTCCTAGTGCTAGGCCTTCTGGCCTCAAGGATGACATCCAGCACCTGTTTGCTGTGGGGTGGTGGTGGTGTATTCAAGGGATAAGCCAGGCTGCAAGGTTTAGGGTTTGCAGCTGTGGATGCAAAATCTGTCCCTCCTGCTGAGACAGCAGGGAAGGTGTCCGATGTAGGTGCCAGGGTGGCACTGCTGTCAGACTGCGTAGGAGTGGGTACCAGTGCTGGTGTGGCCAGTCTGGTGCGATAAGGATTGCCCTTGGCCTGTCCTGTTTGATCTTGAGTAGTACTTTTGAGAGGAGAGGCAGAGGAGGAAAGGCATAAATTGAGAAGTTTTCCCATGTAAAGGATAGGGCATCCACCTTCAGGCTCTGCTGAGGGTTCCTGGTGCAAAATGTGCGGTTTTGGGTGGAGGCAAAAAGGTCCACCTCTGGTGTTCCCCACCTCTGGGTTAGAAGCTTGAATGAGTTGGGTTCCAGTTTCCACTCATGAGGGTCCAGTAGATTTCTGTTAAAGTCTGCCAGTGAATTTTGCTTGCCTGGCAGGAATTGAGCTTGTAGGTGCACTTGGTTGCTCAAGGCTGTGTTCCACAGAGCCATGGCTAAGCTGCAGAGTGGGTAAAAAGAGTTCCGCCCTGCTTGTTTATGTACCATATAACTGTGGTGTTGTCTGTCTTTATCAGGAGCTGTCCTAGAAGGATAAGGTATTTGAAGGCTGTCAGAGCATTCTGTACAGCTAGCATCTCTTTTCGACTGATATGCAGGGGAATTTGTTCTGGGCTCTATTTGCCTTGAATGCATTTGCCTGCCATGTGAGCCCCCCATGCATAGTCTGATGTGTCTGTTGTCAGGGTTTGGGCAGCGAGGGGTT
Organism: Protopterus annectens; assembly: GCF_019279795.1. Taxonomy (NCBI): domain Eukaryota; kingdom Metazoa; phylum Chordata; order Ceratodontiformes; family Protopteridae; genus Protopterus; species Protopterus annectens. The sequence continues at coordinate 669,643,259 of NC_056737.1, forward strand.
GAGTGAAAGGAAGTCTCTTGTGGTTGCATGCTTCTGCCCACCAAAGGAACTCTGCCCTTAGACAAGGTATAATAGGAATCACAGTTTCCAGGTCCTGAGAATGTTGACACCAGAGACTTTTTAAGTACCACTGAAGTTTCCTCATATGCAGTCTTGCATATGGAATTAGCAGAATGCATGAGGCCATGAACCGTAGGGCTTGCAGTATTTTCCTTGCAGATAGCTGGGTTTTGGTGGCTATTAATTTGAAATAGTTTGCCAAATGGACCTGCTTTTCTGGAGTGAGGAATGCCATCTGGGAAGTTGTGTTCAAGCTTGCTCCCAGGAATACAATTTGTTGGCTGGGCACCAGTTGTGATTTCTTTTCAGTGATGGCGTATTCCAGTGAAGTTACAAGTCTTTTTACAAATGCCAGGTGCTGAAGTAGCAATTCCTGTCTGCCCCATTCAGGCAATCGTCCAAGTATGGGTAAATTTGAATATTTCTCTGCCTGCAGTATGCAATAGCTGGAGCCAGGCATTTTGCGAATACTCTGGGAGCAGTAGATAAGTCAAAGGCAAGTCGAGAGAACTGATGGTGTACAGAGCCTGCCCTGAAATTTAGATATTTCCTGCAAGACTCCCTTATGGGGATGTGCAGATAAGCTTCTTTTACGTCTAGGGTGACTAACCAGGCATCCTTGGCTAGCATAGGAAGCAGCTGTTGCAGTGTAAGCATTTTGAATTTTGGGACCACCAGAAAGGTGTTGAGAATTGATATATCTAGCATAGGATGCCAAGAGCTCTCTTTTATGGGCACCAGGAACAGTCTGGAGTAGAAACCCTGTCCCCTTTATTCTACTGGAACAGGTTGAACAGCCCTGATATGGAGAAGGGAAAGTACTTGCTTTTGAGCCTCTGCCCAATGGTTTGGAGGAAGGTCTGGCAACCCGCTTGGGGTTGGCAGTGAGTGGAAGTAGAATCTGTATCCCTGGGATACAATGTTTACAACCCAACAGTCCTGAGTAATGGACATCCAGTTTTTTGCATGAACGGCGAGTTTTCCTCCTAGGGGTGCAATTAGTTGGGCATGGTTGGGAAGGATAATTGGAAAGTCATTATGAACTTTTCCCATAAAGGGGTGGCTTACCACTCTCTGGTTTTAAGGTGGAAACAACTCCATTGTTTAGATCTCTGCATACCCTGAGACTGTAGTCTTGGTGGTCTGTTTCCCCTGGGTTTGGACTGAGAAGGCCTAAGAGGGACTGGAAAGGACCATTTTTCTGAAGGCCAAAGCCTACTGAATCTAGGTGGCTACACCTGTAAGAAATCTTTGACGGTTTGCATAGACATAGCTTTTTCTTCCATCTTTTTAAGAACTTATTCTGCTTTTGTGCCAATGATTTAATGGAGCATCTAGCAATTTTGCTTTGATATAGACTGGCAAGACTTGTTCCTTTAGCCAAGCATGCCTTCTCAGTACAGACCCAGTGACAGCAGCCCTGCAAGATGTTTCTAAGGCATCAAACCCACACTGCAAAGTATGCTTACTAACTTGGTTTGCAAGATGCATTAACTCTTGTGAATCTTTATTTTCTTAATCTGGAAGTAACACCATTATTTGTTTAATTAGTTCCATAACATGTTGCTGGTACTTCATGTGAATCTGGCAATTCAAAGCTCTCATGGCAAGAGTTGCAGAGGTATATACCTTCTTACCCTATCAGTCTAAAGCTCTAGAATCTCTGTCTGAAGGGGTAGGGTTTTTGGCTGTAGTAGCCTTAATGCCTTTAGGTCCCTGGGAAATGGTCTCTGGATCCGGAGTAGGATTCTTAAAGAGAAATTTGTGAGAGTCAGGTACTCTGTAGTACCTGTCAGGTTTTCTAGGAGCTAGTGGTAAAGTGTCAGGAGTAAGACTGGACTCCATGAAGACATCTACAATATCCAGGACAGGGGACAACTCTAGAGGCCTTTGCTGAGGCAAATCTAAAAATTCCTTAAGTCTCTTTTTGGACTGAGGATAGTCCTGGCATTCCCAGTGAAAATGCTCTCTTAAGGTATGCAAAGTTTCACCAAAAGAAAAATCCTCCTCTTTGTCTTTTAACAGGGGAAGGCTGGCTTCCCCTAATTAAGAGTAATAAGGTCTTCAGTCATTCTAAGCATTTGTTTTTGTGGCATGGGAACTTGAGCATGCGCTTTGGATGTCGGTTTTCTAGGTGTAGTGTGAACCATGGGCCTGAGAAACGCGGTAGTTTTAGTTGAAAATGAAGTTGTCTGTTTAATATGAATATAGGTAGATTGGAATACACCCTCAGAAGCCACTGCCTGCAGAGCGGCTCCAGACCCATCCAAGGTAGAGACATCCGCAGGTTCCATAGTCGAAGAAGCAACTTGTGGCATACCGGACTCCGAATGGGTCTCAGCAGAGGCCTGCAAATCTGTAGAAGCGAGCATCAGGGGCTGGCAAAGGTGCCTCACCGAGTACCGGCGGACTGGCGACTAGCTTAACGGAAGCGTCGTTGGCAGTTTTTGACCTATGCGGTCTGTCTCTGTCCTTTTTCGTAAGATCGGTAGTCAGATGGCTTACCAAAGCCATTTCGGAATACAGAGAACAAGAGCTAAAGAATTTAACTACAAAAAATAGCCTGACGACGAATGGTTCAGGCATTAAACAAGGCACAAAACCGACAGCGAAGGACGTCATGGTCTGGGCCTAAACAGGTGGCGCAGTAAGAATGAAAATCTCTGAGGTATTTGCTTTCCACAGGCAAAACAATTGTTAAATTTTTCTGACATCGGTTAGAGCAAGAAAAAAGAATCCCCAATGGGATACTTAGCTTTAGAAGACTTCAGGGTTGAAACTCAAAAAAACTAAAATTTCAGGTAGCGGCTGACCGGCCTTGCGAACCGTTTCCTCTTTGGGCTCCTTCTCGATATGAAAGACTAATGTAATGATGTCGGCTACATGTTTTATACCTCTAACGACCAGACATCATGGAAGAGGCGACAGCATCCGACGCAGAAATCCCAAGACTCTGGTATTTGGGCTGACTGAGGGCTACCTGCAGGCAGATAACCCAAGTCTGATGACTGCAACAGTGAAACACGAATAACATCTGTACTATGTTCTTCGTGTTTCACTGTTGCAGTCATCACACTTGGGTTGATTCCCAAAGCTGAAGAAAAGGGTGGAGGCAGTCAAGAAAATTGGGGACTGGCTAGGATGCCCTGCAAGACTGCGGTGGCAAAGCCTGCCCTGGATTTGGAGACGATAGGCAGGTGGTAATGCTTGGTCAAGGTATGAACAGAAGTCCATGTTGCAGCCTCCAGGATGTCCCTGGTGGGGACCTCTCTGAGGAAAAGCTGCAGAGGTGGAGGCTGCCCGGGTGAAATATGTGTCCTGACCCCTTTGGGGGTGGTTTCCCGTGCTGTTTGTAGCAGAAATGGATGTAGACTGCTATCCATTTGGAGATTGTTTGGATATGGGCCTTGCCCTCTGTCCCTGCTGCGAAGCTGACTAGCAATTGGTCAGTTTTTCTAAAAGTTTTAGTCCTATCCAGTTAGAATCTGAGCTGTCTGTGCACATCTACAGAGTGTAAAATCCTTTCCCCTTGTTTTGTGGGTTAGGGAAAAAGGTGGGCAAATGAATGGAATGGTTGAGAGCCACACTGGAGACCACTTTAGTCATGAAGGATGGGTTAGTCCTGAGGGAGACCCTGTCAGCATGGAAAAAGATTAAGGCCTCTACAGCCATGAGTGCTTGTACCTCAAACTCTTCTAGATGAAGTGACGGTCAGAAGCAAGGCTGTTTTCCAAGAGAGAAATTTTAACTCTGCTGAAGCTGCAGGCTCAAAGGGGGGTAGTGTGAGCTTTTCCAACACAAAGTTAAGGTCCCAAGCTGGGGTAGGAGCTCTTCTGGGTGGCCTTAAGTTGTTAGCCTCTCTTAGTAACTGCTTGATGAGAGTATGTGAGAAGAGAGGTGGCTCTGTGCAGTAATGAGCAGAGATGGCAGAGGCATGAGTTTTAATAGAAAAGAAGGAATGACCCCTGTGTAGTAGGTCTGCTAGGTAATCCAGGATGAGAGGTAGGGAAGGCTGTCCTGTTTCGGCTCCCTTAGCCTGGATCCAGGTGCAAAACCTTTTCCACTTGTCAGCATAGGATTTTCTAGTGCTGGGGTGTCTGGCCTCCCGTATAACATTCCAGGACTTGTTTGCTTAGGCTGGTAGCTAGAGGAGAGGTCAGGGCATAAGCCAGGCTGCCAGGTTCAGGGTCCGCAATTGTGGATGCATGAATTCTCTATTCTTCTGGGTCAGGAGTGGTGGGATCTCAGGAAGGTGCCATGGTGGCAGGGGCGACAGGCTGTGCAGCAGTGGGTACCAGTGCTCGAGTGGCCAGTCTGGGGCAATCAAGATTGCCCTTGTTTTTCCTCCCTGATTTTGAGCAGTACCCCTGAAATGAGTGGTATAGGGGGAAATGCATAGATTGAGAAGTTTACCCATTGGAAGGATACAGCAGCCACTCTCCAGGCCTTGCTGTGAGGTTCCCTGGTGCAGAACTTGCTGAGCTGATGATTGGAGTGGGAGGCAAAGAGGTCCAACTTTTGGGTGCCCCATTTCTGGGTTACAAGGTTGAAGGTTCTGTGGTCTAGCAGGTTTCTGCATAAGTTGTCTGCCGTAGAGTTTAGGGAGCCTGGCAGGAATTGTGCTAGCAGGTGTATTTGCATGGGTGAGGCCGTATGCCAAAGGGTCATGGCGAGCCTGCAGAGAGGATAAGAGTGAGTCCCCTCCCTGCTTGCTGTGGTGTTGTCTGTTTTGATCACTAGAGGCCCCGGGGAGAGTACAGGTCTGAAAGCTGTCAGGGTGTGCTGAACAGCTAGCATCTCTTTTTGGCTGATGTGCAGATGTATTTGATTTGGGCTCCAATGGCCCTGAATGTACCTGCCATCCAGGTGTGCACCCCAGGCATAAGTCTGATGCATCTGTGGTGAGGGTCTGGGCAGCATAGGGTTGTGAGAAGGGAAGCCCCTTGTTGTGGTTGCATGCTGCTGCCCACCAAAGAAAATCTTTCCTTAGACAGGGTATCATAGGTATGATAGTTTTCAGGTCTTGAGAGTGTTGACACCAAAGGCTTTTTAGGTACCATTACAGTTTCCTCATATGGAATGAGTAGAATGCAGGAGGCCATGAACCCTACAGCTTGCTGGATTTTCCTTGCAGATAACTGGATCCTGGTGGCTAGTTGACAGACACAGCCTGTCAGACGGGCTTGTTTTTCTGGAGTAAGGAATGCCATCTGGGATGCTGTGTCCAGGCTTGCTCCCAGAAATACAATTTTTTGTGTGGGGACTAGTTTTGATTTCTTTTCGTTGATAGTATACCCCTGGGAGGTCAGTAGGTCCTTTACAAAGGTCAAGTGCTTAACAGCTTTCCGGTCTGCCTGAATCAGGCAATCATCTCAGTAGGGGGTAAATCTGAATATTTCTTTGTCTGAAAAAAGTAATAGTCGGAGCCAGGCATTTTGTGAAAACTCTGGGAGCAGTGGATAAGCCAAAGGGAAGTGAAGAGAACTGAAAATGCATAGATCCTGCCCTAAAACGTAGATATTAACTGCAAGATTCCCTGATTGGGATGTGTAGGTAAACCTCTTTTAGGTCTAGGGTGGCTAACCAAGCATCCTTGGAAAGCACAGGAAGAAGCTACTGGAGGGTGAGCATTCTGAATTTTGGTATCACCAGAAAGGTGTTTAGAATGGATAGATCGAGGTTTGGGTGCCAGGTGCCCCCTTTTCTAGGTACCAAGAAGAGTCTGGAATAGAAACCTTGGCCTATCTGGTCTGCAGGAATATTCTGTATTGCCCTCATGGAGAGCAGGGAATGGACCTGCTTCTTGGCCTCTGCCCATTGGTTTGGAGGAAGATATGGGAACCCTTTTGTGGTTGGCAGAGTGTGGAAATAAAATATGTATCCCTGGGACACTATGTTGAGGACCCATCAGTCGTTGGTAATAGAGGCCCAGTTGTTTGCATGGAAGGAGAGTTTTCCTCCTAGGGGCAACAAGCATGTGAGCAGAGGTAAGGAGTGGAGGTGTAAAGTCATTGTGAGTTCTTACCATAAGGGGGTGGGCTTAGCACTCCCTATTTTTGAAGAGGAGGAACCTCCATTGCTTAGATCTCTGCATTCCTTGGGACTGTTATCTGGGGGGGGGGGTCTGCTTCCCCTGGGTCTTGGGTGAGCTGGCCTGGAAAGGACCAGTGCTTGGAGGGGCAATGCCTACTGAACCTCGGAGGCTGGACCTGTAAAAAGACTGTCTGCATAGATTTAGTTTTTTCTTCCATCTTTGTTAAAACCTCTTCTGCCTTGGTGTCGAACAAACTGTCTTTGTTCAATGGTGCGTCCAATAACTTTGATTTGACATGGTCTGGCTAAGGACAGAACCAGTGACCGTTGCTCTGCAAGATGCTTCTAGGGCGTCAAAAGCCACATTGCAAAGTGTGCTTAGTAACTTGGCTTGCAGAATGCATAAGCTCTTGTAATTCTTTATTTTCTCCACAAGCAGGAAAGGAAGATATTTTTTGTTTGAGGAGTTCCATGGTACGTTGCTGATATTTCAGCATGTGGAATTGACAATTTAGTGCTCTAATAGCAAGAGTTGCAGAGGTGTATATTTTTTTGCCCCATCTGTCAAAAGCTCGGGAATCCCTGTCTGAGGGGATGGGATTCTTAGCTGATGTTGCTTTAATTCCTTTAGGTCCTTGGGAGATAACCTCTGGGTCAGCAGTAGAATTTCTGAAAAGGAATTTGTGAGAGTCAGGGACTCTGTAGTACCCGTCAGCTTTCCTGGGAGCAGGAGGAAGGGTGTCAGGAGTCAAACTGGATTCCATAAAAACATCATTCACAACATTCAAGACAGGAAGAATGGCTAACGGTCTGTGCCGTGGTAAATCTAAGAATTCCCTGAGCCTCTTTTCTGACTGAGGACAGTCCTGACATTCCCGTTGGAAATGCTCCCTTAAAGTACGTAGGGTTTCAACAAATGAAAAATCCTTGGGAGGAGAGACAGAAGGAATGGATTCCTCTGTATCAGAATCCTCATAAGCAGGGAGGAGTTGCATGTCTTCATATTCAGAAACCTCAGAGTCATCGGACTCCCGTTCAGATAAAACTACTGGGGACAAGTCTCTTTCTTCTGGAAGGGGTAAGCCTGGCTTCCCCTAATAAGCATAACAAGGTCTTCCACCATTTTAAGCATTTGAGATTGAGGCATAGAAACAGGTGCCTGAGCTTGGGTCGTCATTTTTTAGGCGTAGTTCCTACCCTGGGCATTAGAAACTCGGTAGTTTTAGAAAAAACTGAAGATGCAAAAGAAGTCATCAGTTTGTGTAGAGTATCGGTAGTGCGAAGAACTTCCTCAGAAGCCGGTACCTGCTCAGCGGCTCTGGACCCATCCAAGGTAGAGACATCCACATGATCCTTAGTCGAAGAAGAGTCTCGCGGCATACCGGACTCCGAAAGGGTCTCGGTAGCGGCCTGCGAATCCACATAAGTGGGCATCAGGGGCTGTGAAAACGCCTCACTTGAGGACCAGAGAACTGACTACTAGCTTAATGGAAGAGTCTTCGGCAGTTTTGGACCTGTGCGGTCTGTCTCTGTCTTTATCCTTAAGTTTTTTCAGAAGATCGGTAGTCTGATGGCTTACCGAAGCCATATCAGAATACAAGGACTGAGAGCAAAAATATTAAACTACAATAAGGGCTCAATGATGTATAGTTCTGGCATTGAACAAAGCACAAAAATGACCACGAGGGATGTCGTGGTCTGGGCCTAAACAGGTGACGCAGTAAGAATGGAAATCTCGGTGTGGTATTTGCTTTCCACAGACGAGACAATTGTTAACTTTTTCTGACATCGGTAAGAGCAAGGAAAAAGATCCCCAACAGGGTACTTAGCTTTAGAAGACTTCAACTTCAATTCGGAAACGAAAACTCAGGTAGCAGCCGACTGGCACTCATGCAAACTGCTTCTGCTTCGGGCTCCTCGGCAAGAAAGACTGATGTAATGGCTTCGGCTGCCTGATTTTATACCACTGATGACCTGATGTCAGTCCTGGAGTGACAGCAACCAATGCAGAAATACTAAGCCTCTGGTCTTTGGGCCAACTGAGGGCTACCCCTGGCAGGATAACCCAAGTGTGATGACTGCAACAGTGAAACACAAAGAACATCTTGCCTTACGAACATGACAAGTGTTTATAAAAGATGACATGGGAAAAGAGGGCACTACTTGTAATGGCCCACAGTCTTCTTAAAGTACAGTTTTGTACCTACCATAAATGTAGATTTTCGAGTGCTAATACAGCTGCAGTCATAACAGATGGGTTATCCTGCCATCAGGCGGGTCCTCGGTCGGCCGAATTCCAAAGTCTAGGTCCGGCGTCGGTTGTCGTCGCGTCTTCCCTGACGTCAGTGCGGCAGGGGTATAAGAACCAGCCGACGCCATCTTCTTCAGTTTTTCTTGCCCCAGATGTCAGGTGCCCCCAGAAGGAAGGCAAAACATAAACTTATGTAATAATGCAATGTAAAATAATCAAAAAACAGTAGTTTGCAAGCAAATACACCATAAAAGAATACCCCAATCAGGTTGTATGAGAAGGTGTTTGTCATAAGGCCTGTCCCAAGAGGGGATGGAGGGAGGGAAACCTGGACTGCAGCTGTATTAGCACTCGAACATCTACATTTATGGTAGGTACAAAACTGCACTATGTTCATTGTGCATACAGCTGCAGTCATAACAGATGGGTAGAATCCCAAAGCTAAAAAGGGGTGGCAGGCACTAAGTGGAACTAGGAGGAGCAAGGATGCCCTGCAAGACTGCTGTGGCAAAGCCCGCTCTAGATTTAGAGTAAAGTGGAAGGTGATAGTGCTTGGAGAAAGTGTGCACAGAACTCCAAGTGGCTGCTTCCAAAATGTCCTTGGTAGGAACCCCCCTGAGGAAAGCTGCAGAGGTAGCTGTGGCCCTTGTGGAGTGGGATCTGATGCTTGAAGGCACAGTTTTTCCATGAAATGAGTAACAAAAGCGTATGCAGTGGGCTATCCATTTTGAGATTGTCTGTTTGGAGATAGCCTTTCCTTGAGCACCTGTAGCATAGGACACAAAGAGTTGCTCGGACTTTCTGAATGGCTTTGTCCTGTCCAAATAATAACGAAGTTGTCTGTGAATGTCCAAGGAATGTAGTAGTCTTTCCCCTTTGTTTTGTGGGTTAGGATAAAAGGTAGGTAAGTGGATAGTCTGATTCAAGGCTACACTGGATACTACCTTTGGCATAAAGGAAGGGTTGGTTCGTAAGGAAACTCTGTCCTGATGGAAAATGATGAAAGGTTGCACAGCCATGAGGGCCTGTAGTTCCGAAACCCTGCGTGCTGAGGTGATAGCCAGAAGGAAGGCCGTTTTCCATGACAAATATTGCAGTTCTGTTGAAGCAGCTGGCTCAAATGGAGGCAGGGTCAGTTTTTCCAAAATGAAGTTGAGGTCCCAAGCAGGTACTGGTGGTTTCCTTGGGGGTTTTATATTCTTAGCCCCTCTGAGGAACTGTCTTAAGAGGATGAGAGAATAAAGGAGGATCTGTGTTGTATTGTGCAGAAATGGCTGAAGCGTGGATCTTGATGGAGGAGAAGGAAAGTCCACTGTTTAACATCTCAGCTAGGTACTGTAATATTTGAGGTAAATTTATTACCCAAGGATTCTGGCCCTTTTTCTGATTCCAGGCACAAAACAGTTTCCATTTGGCGGAGTAGGCTTTTCTAGTAGAAGGTCTTTTGGCCTCCAAGATGACATCCTGCACCTCCTTGGAGAGGAGGGTCTGTTGGGAAATCAAGGGATCCTCCATGCGGCTAGATTGAGGGTTTTCAGCTGACTGTGAAGAGTTTTGAAGTTGTGCTGGGACAACAGAAGAGGCACTAGAGGAAGGATCATGGTGGGGAATGCGTCAGGCTCTTCAGGAGTGGATACCAGTGTTGTCTTGGCCAATCTGGAGCAATGAGAATCATGTCTGGCCTCTCTGCTCTGGCTTTTAATAGAACTTTGGGCAGCAGAGGAAGAGGTGGAAAGGCATAGACTGTCAATGTTGTCCAATTGAAAGAAAGTGCGTCCACTTTCCAGGTCTGTGGATGATAGGTCCTTGAGCAAAATTTTTTCAGTTGGTAATTTCTGTGGGTAGCAAAGAGATCTATGTCTGGCTGTCCCCATGCCCGAGTTATCTTTGCGAAAACTTGAGGATGCAACTTCCATTCATGTGGATCTGTCATATTTCTGCTTAGGCTGTCTGCCAGTGTGTTTTCCTTCCCTGGCAGGAATTGTGCTTGAAGTTGGATTTGCAATTCCAGAGCCGTGTTCCAAAGGGACATGGCTAGTCTGCACAGGGGGTATGAATGAGTTCCTCCCTGTTTTTTATGTACCACATCACTGTGGTGTTGTCTGTCCTTATCAATAGCTGGCCTGGATGCAGTAGGTCTTTGAAGGCCATAACAGCATTTTGTACTGCTAGCATTTCCTTTTGATTGATGTGTAGGTGCTTCTCTTTTTGGGACCATTTGCCCTGAATGCACTGATCTGTCATGTGCGCCCCCTAGGCGTAGTCCGAGGCGTCTGTTGTGATGATTTGTTTAGCTTAAGGCATGCAGAAGGGGAGACCTATGTTTCTTTGGCATGCTTGAGCCCACCACAGAAATTCCTTTTGAAGACATGGAATGAGTGGTATAATTGTTTCCAAACTGTGGCTGTGTTGAGACCATACGTTTTTTAGGTACCATTGAAGTTTCCTCATATGCAGCTTTGCACATGGGATCAGCAGGATGCAAGATGCCATGAATCCCAGAGCCTGCAGGACTTTCCTTGCAGTTAGCCTGGGGAAGGTTGCCATTTTGCTGAAGTATTGAGATAGTTGCCCTTGCTTCTCTGGCGTGAGGTAGGCCATCTGGGTGTTTGTATTAAAGCTGGTACCCAGGAAAATTATTGTTTGAGAGGGTATTAGTTTTGATTTCTTTTTGTTGACTGTGTATCCCAGAAAGTTCAACAATTTTATTACAAACGCCAAGTGTTTCAGAAGTATGTGCTTGCTGTCCGCTTGGATCAGGCAGTCGTCCAGATATGGGTATATTTGTATCCCTTGAAGTCTGCAGAAGGCAATTACTGATGCCAGGCATTTCGTAAACACTCTGGCAGTAGATAAGCCAAAGGGCAATGCAGAGAATTGATAATGGGTTGAACCTGCAAGAAATCAGAGGTATCTTCTGCAATCTTGTCTGATAGGGACATGCAGGTATGCCTCCTTGAGGTCCAATGTTACCAGCCAAGACTCCTTGCCCAGCATGGGAAGAAGCTGCTGTAATGTGAGCATCTTGAATTTTGGTACGAGTAAATATGTGTTTAGGATGGATAGGTCTAAAATAGGTCTCCAATCTTTGTCCTTCCTTGGTACCAGGAATAGTCTGGAATAAAAACCTTGACCCTGTTCTTTTGCAGGTACCTCTTGAATAGCTTTCATGTCCATGAGAGCTGAAATTTGTTTTTGTGCCTCTGCCCTTTGATTTTGTGGTAGGTTTGGCATACCTCTCATTTTTGGAAGGGTGTGAAAGTGGAATCTGTAGCCTCTGTCTATAATGTCCAGGATCCATTTGTCTTTTGTGACAATATGCCAATTTTTTGAAAATAATGCCAGTTTTCCGCCTAAAGGTGCTGCCATTAAAGCTTTGCTTGGCATGCAAAGGGGAAAGTCATTGCGTCTGCTTTCTGAATGACTGTGATCTATCTTCTCCACCTCTTGGTGTAGGTGCTTGCCATTGTCTGGCTCTGAATGATCCTTGAGATTGCCCTCTACCCCTCGGGCGCCTGTATCTGCCTCTTTGAGGTCTGTCCGTGGCTGGAAAGGACCTTTGAAGGCCAGTTTCTGCTGAAACGTGGAGGTTGTACCTGTAGGAAATCTTTCACTGTTTGCATTGATCTTGCCTTTTCCTCCATTTTCTTTAGTACCTCCTCAGCTTTAACACCAAACAATACATCTTTTTGAAGAGGTGCATTTAGTAATTTAGCTTTGACATGATCTGGTAAGGTTTGCTCTTTGAGCCAAGCATGTCTACGTATGACAGACCCTGTAACAGCAGCTCTACATGAGGCCTCTAAAGCATCAAAACCACACTGCAAGGTATGTTTACCCACTTGCTCTGCACTATGCAATAAATCCAGCAACTCCTTTAAATCTGGTTGCTCAGGTTGTGTCATTTTGCTTTTCAACTGAGATAACAAAAACTGTTGATACTTTAACATATGGAACTGACAGTTTAATGGCCTCATGGTTAAAGTGGCCGAGGTGTACACCTTTTTCCCCCACCTTTCTAAAGCTCTGGAATCTCTCTCTGAAGGTAATGGGTTTTTAGCAGTAGAGGCCTTAATTTCCTTGGGACCCTGTGAAATAGTTTCTGGGTCAGCAGCATGGCTTTTGTATAGGAACTGGTGTGAATCAGGAACCCGGTAATACCAGTCAGGTTTAACAGGAGCTGGAGGTAAAGAATCTGGGTTGAGGCTGGCTTCTGTGTACACATCATCTAATATATCCAAGACAGGAGGGATAGCCAGAGGCCTGTGCTGGGGAAGCAAGAGAAAATCCCTGAGCCTTTTCTTGGAATCTGAGTAATCTTGGCCTTCCCAGTGAAAGTGTTCCCTCAAGGTATGTAGGGTTTCCCCAAAAGAATAGTCCTCAGGGGGGGAGACCGAGGGAATGGACTCCTCAGCATCAGAGTCTTCAAAAGGGGAATATGAATATTCCTGGTCCTCAGAATGTTCTGAGGTAATAGAGGCTTGATCTGGGGAAGGGTAGTCTTCCTCCAATCTGGGCCTTTTGTCCGAGGGGGTTGAGAACCCCTGATAAGAGTATTCAAATCCTCAGCCATTTTGAGCATCTGTTTTTTAGGCATGGGGCCTTGAGAGGGGGTCTGCGGACCTTGTTTTTTAGTTTTCATGGCTGCTTTAGATTTTGTGAAAGCCTTAATGGAAAAGGAGGAAGGCCTGAAAACACCCTGAGAAGTGGCAGGCCTGTCTAAACTCTGAGTTTCCCCGCCAAGAGTGGCGTCGGTATCTGTAGTCGGAATGGGAGCCGAGGAGCCTGCGACCTCGGGCACAGAAGACACCGCTAAAGAAGCATCATCGGTACACAGGGGCTGCGTAGGTGCCTCGCTGAGAACTGGAGCAGCAGTAGTCGGCTTTAGCGTGGTGTCGATAGAAGTTGCGGACCTTGTATGTCGGTCCTTATCTTTACGTCTTTTACTCAAAACTGGAGTCGGAGTATCCGACGACATAATGTGATTAAATTTTTTACCAAAATAGTGTTGGGCGAACTCCGCCCGATGCTTAATAGTGCGTTTGTTGAATCTAGCACAAAAACGGCAGGCCGAGACGTCATGGTCTGGGCCTAAGCAAGGAATACAGAAAGAATGGAAATCCTTATGCGGTATTTGCTTCCCACATGAAATGCAATTATTAACTTTGTCTGACATCGGTCTGAGGCAAGAAAAGTTTCCCCAACGGGGTACTTAGCTTTCAAGAATACTTCGGCTGAAATATTTTCGTAAATCTCAGGAGCTGGTCAACCGGCAATTGCGAACTGCTTCTGCTTCGGGCACCGCGCAGCAAGAAAGACTGAAGAAGATGGCGTTGGCTGGTTTTTTTATACCCCTGCCGCACTGACGTCAGGGAAGAAGTGACGACAACTGACGCCAGACCTAGACTTTGGAATTCGGCCAACCGAGGACCCGCCTGACGGCAGGATAACCCATCTGTTATGACTGCAGCTGTATGCACGATGAACATCCATAACTTCTTGCTGCACCTAAAAAGCACCATAAAATATGAATTATCATCAGAATGCCAACCATAACTCCAGTTTATGTGATTTTGAAACAGATTTCAAAAAACACATCTCTCAAGTGAATTTCTTGGAATCCACTTCAACACAAACTGGTTATGCATGCTGACCTGATTATAGTCTTATATCTTCTGCTCACTTTGGACTGTGAGCTGAAATGTAAATTAAGATAACCTTATTACTTCAGTAACGCAGTCACTGTTCTTGTACTACAAGTGACACTGTGTTCTTTAAATATATTACTATGGTAGCGTTGTCGCCTCATAGCAAGACGTTGTCCCGTTCGATTCTTAGCTAGAGCGTCTTGTGTGGCGGCATGCGTGAATGGGCGTGCCTTCGTTGAAGGTTGTGCGTCAGGGCTGGTAACTCGGCATGTAAAAATCCACTACCAAACATTAGCGGACCGGAGTTCCGCTGTGGCGACCCCTAACTGGGATAAGCCGAAAGACAACAACAACTTCTACTAATAACATATTAAGGAATATTATATATTACTTAAACATGTGCCCATGCCAAACAAACTAACTTCAGATAAACCCTAAGGACACACAAGTTAAAACTATTCCACTGCACTATACCTGCATGAGTGTCAGCACTGTTCCAGCAACAATGTAATTCAGAAAATAACAATAGCATGAAGAGAAATCTGATCAGCTGTTGACCACAATAATCTGATCAACAGCAGATGATGTCCTACATGTTAAAACTGCAAACAAAATGAACACATTTTGAAACAAACTAATATAAAATACAATATAAAATGGTCAGTAAAAAAAATTCTGTTAATCAATATGAATAACTACATAAAAGACATCAAATACAATTCAGTGGTCTTGCAAGTAAAAAAAAAAAAAAACTTTTGAAAAAAGGAGAATACAAACATCAAAAGCATGGATTCACATTGAATGCCAATTAAAGAAGATGGTAGCGCAAAACACTCACAAGGTTAAACCTAAAAATTAAGAAAACTATTGCCTTGAAAGACAGTGGAAGGTGGCAAACACTGATCATTCCAACCTGCACTGTGAATGAATGTATGTGCGCATGTATGGGCGTGTGAGCTTGTGGGTGCACATCTGTCCAGAGTCCCCATTCAGTGTGTCACTCTGATTCTGCCAACAGCAGCATTCACATAAAACAAGACCTTTACCAGTTCTCCTATATTACCAAAACCAAGCAAAACAATACAAACAAGAGGACAAATAAAACTACACTAAAAATAAAATGCCTGCTATTACACTGAAAAACAATGGGAGGCAGAACACTTAAAAGCAGTGAAAGATGCAGTATCACTACCCAAGTACTCTATCATATTTTCTACATCTGCATACTGAAAGTGAAAGTAAAAGAAACTTTACATTTCTTCCCTCAGTCACTCAGCCCATTCTGTTTAGACAGTAGTGTCTAGTAATCAGCACCTAGCAACGAAACAGAACAGTAACAGTTTTCATGATGTGTGACGACATGTTATTAAGCAGCAAAGTTAGTCACATTAGAAATTTGTAATACTGTTTTACCACAGCAAACGTCCTCTAATACAATACAAAACTTGCATGGCTTAACTAGATGACACAGCAGCAGCCTTGCTTTCTGGACACCCACCTTCTCTATAAAATGCCATCTAAAGCTACAATTCATTACAAAAAGGCACGCTGCAATGCCCAGAAACAAGGCAATAAACTACTTTCCTAAAAACAATGTTCATACATAAAAACACTGCTGTCTATGTAAGCACCAAGTCCCCAATAACTATCAATTTTGTGTGTGTGTGTGTGTGTGGGTTCATCCAGGGTTGCCAGACGTCCCTATTTGGGCAGGACTGTCCCGAGATCAGCAGCCTGATCCCGAGATCAGCACTGCCGGTTTAAATCCCAGGCAGCCTCTGCTTTGTTTTTTTGTTTTTGATTGGCCCGTATACCAGCATACGGGCCAATCAAAAATCGCTAAACACGGAGCTTCTTGTGTTTAATGCAGAAGTTCCGCATTAAACACAAGAAGCTCCGTGGTTAGCGATTTTTGATTGGCCCGTATGCCGGTATATGGGCCAATCAAAACATCGCAAAACAGAGCTACTTCTGCTTAATGCGGAACTGCGATGTTCCGCATTAAACATAAGTAGCTCCATGTTTAGCGATTTTTGATTGGCCCGTATACCGGTATACGGGCCAATCAAAACATCGCAAAACAGAGCTACTTCTGTGTAATGCGGAACTGCGATGTTTCGCATTAAACAGAAGTAGCTCTGTGTTTATTTATAAAAATAAACACCGAGCGACTTCTGTTTAATGCGGAACTGTGATGCTCCGCATTAAGGACGTGGAAGACTTTTTTTTTTTTTTTTTTTTAATCTTCACTTACTTTGTCCCTATCTGGCCAGTCGGAAATCTGGCAACCCTGGGGTCATCTATGTGGCAGGCAATTTTCAGTTCATACTTAACCTTGGAGGACTTAATTTTATTTTTAAATTTACTTAATTTCTTATGCTCAGTTTTGAAATGAAATATTTTCAGTTTGTTCTGGGGGGGAAAAAGAAGTTATGTCCTTACTATAAAGTTCCATCTGTGTGGTCTATCTTCATTCATTTTTGATAGATGGGACAGAGTCCCCAGCTACTTTAGATCCTGGGTGGTCCTAATTAAGGATATTCCTGAGTACCACAGAGCCAAAGGATGCTCTTCCCCTGGAGAGTATATCAATTTGTAATGAGTGATAAAGGTATGAGGAGTGGCCCATGTTGCAGCTGCACACATTTCTTCCATGGAGGCTTTGGAATGAAAGACAGCTGAAGGGGGAACAGATCTGGTGGAATGCGCTCTAACCAGAGCAGGTGGTTTGAGTTTACTCTGAATGTAGACAAAGGTAACACAATCTCTAAGCCATCTTGATAAGGTAACTTTTGATACCGGTTTACCCAATCCAGATCCTGAGAAGGAAACAAACAATTGTTCCGATTTTCTAGAAGATTTTGCTCTGTCCAGGTAAAAATGTAATTGTCTGTGGACGTCCAGCAGACGTAAGCAGTATTCTCCTTTGTTTGAAAATTTGGAAAAAAGACTGGTTAATATTAGATTCTGACACCACTTTATGGAGGAAGGACGGGTTGGTTCTTAACGACACTCACTTTGTGAAAAATAATGTAAGGATGCGTCACACAAAGCTTGCAATTCGGAAATCCTCCTGGTAGATGTGAAAGCCACCAGGAAGAGGGTTTTCCAAGACAAAAACTTGAGGTCGCAAGTAGCTGCTGGCTCAAATGGCTGTCGAACCATACTTTGTAAGACTAAGGTCAAATCCCATGGCGCTACAAGGTCTTTGAATGTTTTTTTTTTTTTTTTAAAGTAACGTGCCTTTAGGAAAAATTTTGCATAAACAATGAGACATCAAGGAATGTTCATCAAGTCTGTCATGAAAATTGGAAATAGCGGCTAAATGAACTTTAATTGTGGCAGTAGAAGCTCCCCATTCAAATAAGGTCACTAAATATTCTAGGACCTTATTCAACTGGTGCTGAGAAGGGGGATCTATGTTGTTTGAGGAAGCCCAAATCAAAAATCTTTTCCATTTGCTTTGGTAAAGCTTTCTAGTGGACAGTATGGGAAACCAGAAGAAATGGAGATACCAAGCTGACTGCTTGAGATTTTGGAGATTGGGATGCGCCAACCCCCGAGGGTGAGATAACAGGTCCAGAGCCAGGTTCAGTAGCCAAGGGTGGTGAACAAGACAAGGCCAGAGAAAGGGGAACCAGACTTGACGGGGCCAATAGGGTGCAATGAGAATTGTCTTGCTTCTCAACCTTTGAGCTGTCCTCAAAAACTGGGGAATTAGTGGAATAGGGGAAAAGCCATAAAGAAGTCCTGGGGGTCAATCGAGTAGAAGTGCGCCTCTCAGGGACTCCTCGTGAAGGGGAATTAGGGCAAAGTAGCTGCTGCATTTGTTATTTATCAGACAGGTAAACAGATCGCAGCACGGCTGGCCCCAATTACGAAAAGTCTTCATCACTATGTTGTGGTTGAGAGACCACTCGTGAGGCAGCAGGATGCATCTGCTCAACTTGTCTGAAATCACATTGGATTTCCCTAGGATATGCATTGCTACCAGAAAGTGGTTGGAAACAATAGCCCATTGCCAAATTCTTAGGACTTCCCGACATGGGGATAGTATCTTGTTCCTCTGTTTGTTGATATACCAGACTACCAACATGTCTGATTGGATTGCAATTGTCCCTGAAGGAAGGACAGACTGGAACACTTGCAAAACTAAAAGCACTGCCTTCAATTCTAGGATGTTGATATGCAAACTGGCCTCTTACGGGGACCAAGTGCCTTGGACAGTCCTCCCCAGATAATGGCCCCTCACCCGATCTTGAAAGTGTCCATGGTCACTATGGGTTTGGATGGAGGGGGAGAAAAAAGGCGACCCCACAGATTTTCTTCTGGCTTCATCCATCAAGACAAAATCCTTTTTGCAACAATTTATCAGTATTAGGTGGGACATGGGATCCATCAGAATCTACCATTTTGACACAAAGTGCCACTAAAGCAGCCTCATGTGATATCTTGCTAGGGGTACTAAGGTTACAGTTGCTACCATGGACCTCAAAGTCTGCAGCACCAGGCAGAGCATGAACTTTGTTTTGGGACATGATCGCTTGAACTTGTGACCTCAGCTTCATCAGCCTGTGGAGGGAAAGGGAGACTACATAATAAATTGTATTCAATCTTGCTCCTAAAAACTCTAGATCTTGTGTAGGAGTCAACTGTAACTTCTCCTTGTTTAGTGAAATGCCTGGAGTCTTTGCGAGGTGTAGCACAAAGTCTGTGGTGTACAGCAGTAGATGCCTGGAGGGGGTGGTGAGGTGCTGGTCGTCTAGATATGGAAACACCGAATCCTCGCAGTCTCAAGTGATCTGTTACGACTTCCATGCCTTTGGTGAACACCCTGGGGGCTGTGGTGAGACCGAAGGGCAGTGTTCGAAATTGGTAATGATGAATGGCTCCTAGCCAGAAGCAGAGATATCTTCTGGAGCACTTGCCCATCTTTATGTGGTAATACGCATCCTGAAGAACTATAGAGCACGTCCAATCATCCTTCACAAGAAAGGGAAGGGTGGACTGAACCTTGACTACCCAGAATTTTTCCTGTTGTATAATAGTTCAATAGGCTGTGATCCACAACTGTTCTCCAGTCCCCTGTCTTTTTTGGCACTAAAAAGAATCTTGAGCAAAATCCAGATCCTATTTGGTCTGGTGGGACTTCTTGGATTACTCTTTTTAGAAGCAGCTTTTGGATTCTACTGCTGCTAGATCCCTCTGACTGGGTGGAACACTGGGAATTCATTTTTGAAGTCTTGGAAAAAGACTGAATGGAATATGATAACCTCTGGTGATAATTTTCTGCACCCCAGTATTTGAAGTTATCGTAAGCCAGGCAGATTGGTTCAGTGAAAATCTTCCCCAGACTGCTTCCAGAGGTAAGCAATTGGGCCTCCATTCAGGAGCGCTGGTAGGGTTGTCCGGAAAAGGAATCTCTGGAGCCCTGATTACGTGGACCCCCTCTGCCATGGGGAGGATGTCTTCCAGTACATTTCCCCCCTCTGCCCTGGGGGGGGGGGGGGGAGTACACACCACAGGGTTTTTTTTAACCACATTTTCCCACTCCTCTGATTCCTAGAATAGGATCATTGAGGAGTAGAAAAATGAACGCCCACAGCAGAAAGGGTCCTTCCATTTTTCTCACACCTGCTTAGTACGTCTCTAACTTTTGGGCCAAAAAGGGAGAATGCGTCAATTGGAGCACTGACAAAGGAAGACTTAAAGGGTTCCACAAAGTCACACAAGCACATCCAGGCTGTCACCTTATGGCAACACCTGTACCCGCTACCCTAGACGTCCCTTCAGCTGCATGGGCAATGACCTGCATGGACGAATTTGAGACGGACTCCAGGGTGGCAACCTGTGAGACAACTTTGTCCTGTACCTAGTCAGATACATCTCCTGCAAGGGTGTCTGAAAGCTCAGTCATCAGATTCCTTTGGAGTCTAGTAAAATATGCCAAAGAGGTTCAAGGACCTAACAGTGAAGGTCGATTAGGCAAAAACTCTCTTCCCAAATATGTCCATTGTTCTAGACTCTAGGTCAGGAGGATGGACAGCAGAACTCTCCTCAGAGAGTTCCTTATTGATGGCTGTTGCCACCACCATGGCATCCACTGCTAGACACTGACCAATGAGGCTGATGATCTGGGGCTGTGAAAATTTTATCTGGCCTCCAGGGAAAGGGCTCTTGGGCTCTGTGGAATCAGGAGCCTTCCACACCCACTGAACAGTCAGCTTAATTAGATCGTCCGCTGGTGGGGTCACCCAAGAAGTAGATGGGGGGGCACGAAAAGCTTGCAAAAATAGATTCCTCAGAGGATGGGTTTGAGGGCTTCCAATTACCCCTCTGTTTCAGTATTTCCAGGACGTCTCCCAAAGGAGACATCTTCAGAGGGTGATGGAGGGAACCTTCCCCTTCATCATCATGTGTGTCTTTGGTGACTGATTCTTCCTCTTATGGGGTGGCTCCTCAGGGGGAAATTCTGAAGACTCTGTAGAGGGGAGACCCTGAACAGGGGTGTCTTACAGCTCCTCTACCCGCTGTCCAGACATAGTAGATTGTGACAGCTGTGAACCAGAGGTTACGAAGATATGGCACTTCGACGGGGATGGAGCTAGCTGGGAGCCTGCTGAGGCCAAAGCTCTCTCCATGATCTGGAAGGCAGGTCTGCCTGAAAAGGAATGGGAGCCCAGAACTGAGAAAGACAAGTTTGGAACCAGGGTCACACCCAGCTCCGATGAGCTGCCACCCAGAGCAGGAGATGGGAGAGGGCTCGAAACCGCCATGGTTCTGAGAGTTGAAGAGGATGCTGTAGAAACAACCGGAACCATACTACGGGTCTTGGGACCAACAGGCAAACCATGGTCCTGGGTGTGCAACAGATCTGAAGGAGCCGAAGACAACAAAGACTATCTCAGTGCTGAGGCGAGGTCCACCGTCTGCACCGAGGTTGCTGGTACCGGAAGTATCAAAGTTGAGGGCTCCAAACCTTGGAATGAGGTTGAAGGAGGATAAACCAGTGGAGTCCTTAGAGAGTAAGCCTCGGCTCCAGGAGCGAGAGTGGTCCATGTAACTGCAGGAAGACTCTGGGCCGCCAAAAGTGGTCCACCAACCTATGTCCAATTTGGATAGACTCTTGGAAGAACAGACAGACATTCCCAAGGGAGACTCAGGCCTATCCACAAAGGGGCTAGGGAGCTGACCCAAGAACGGGTCTACTGAAAGGAAATATCTAGTCCTGGGAAGTATTACTAGTTCGACTCTTGGCACCCATAGGTTGCTGTGCAGAAGGGGAAGCTGGAGCTGAATGAGAAGTGATGTTAGTGCAGAAACTACGGACAGTGCCGAACAGGTCAAAGGCACCAAAACAGTGGTCGTAGTCTGAATTGGTTCAATAACTGTCGATAGTGATGGAGACTGAGCCACTGTCAGTACCAAAGGTGCGGATTCTGTTAAAGTACTTTTGATTTTGGTTCCAGGGAGACAGAACCTGCAACTTATGAGACTTTACCTCATGTGCTGATGGTGAGGGTGGCACAGAATGGCTCCTCTTTTTGGTATCTGTCTTCGAAGATTTAGAAGTCTAAGCCTTAGAGAGGGCTTCACTAAAACACAAAACATTTCAACAAGCCTTTCAAAATGAGTTTGTTTTGCCTCTGTGCTAAAGTACAGGCACTAAAGCCCTGACAACTTTTACAAGTGATGTCCAGATGTAAGGCACCCAAACAGTATATGCAAGAAAGATGCCCATTAGAATTGGGCATCTTTCTTCCACAGTCCTGACATTGCTTGAAACGGGATGCCCCTTTTTGTTTTTCCTGCCACATTGAGTTCACACACACACACACACACACACACACACACACACACACACACACACACACAGGCAGAAGGGAGAAAAAGAAATTAGTTTACTATTTATTTATTTTATTTTATTTGGACAAGAAGTACCAGCAATGGTATACCAGAAATACCCAAGGGGTAAAGAGAGTGAAAGGAAGAGGATACCAATGGTGGTATGCAAAGGTGATCAATGGTAGGAAGAGAAAGGGAGGGAAGGCCTTTTACCAGCAATGGTAACTAGAAATACCGTTCGGTAAAGGGAGGGGGTAGAAAACAGTAGAAAAGAGTCAAACACTCACAAAAGGAATAGTAAGTTATCATAAAAGAAATACAAGAAGCTAATTAGCAAAATTTCTAGAAAAAGATACTAACAAAGTACAAAAAATAAAGCACTTAGCTGAGAGTATCGGCTGACTGGTCCAATTTTCAGAGTGGCAAACGAGATCTGGGGTAATGGGAAGAGGGCTATTGTGCGTAAAGTAAAAAGTGCCCAATAGTCAGTATAACTCCAAAAAACACACTGAAGGCACAAGAAAGCAATCAGGACTTATAGACCATACAGTACTACCAAGCAAATAAAAACGGAGAGCAAACAAAAAAAAAAAATACTTTAACGCATTAGCCCTATTTTAAAAAAACATTAATCACGCAAACAATTAGGAGACAAGCAAGCATGATCAGTCCATTTCTTTTCCACTGAGCACTTTTGTTCGTTAGACTATATGTAATCGAACTTCATCAGAATGGTTTTAAAACTATTCTGATGAAGTTTGATTACATATAGTCTAACAAACAAAAGCACTCAATGGAAAAGAAATTGACTGATCACACTTGTAAGTTTTCCTGACTGCTAAATTACTCTAAGAACTGAACTGCTCGATTTGACTGCACTCATCTGCTTGCTACATGTTGAAGAAATAAAGCTGTATTTTAAAAGGAATCCACGGCCTCAGGTTGGTTCTTCCTCAACTGGAAGTTTTGAAGTTCTTAAGTGTCTGCAGTATTCTTCCTACCTACACTTTTTATGCATTAATTAGGAGACAACACGGACTACAAAAAATGCCACTTAGAAACAATTCTAAAATCCAATCCTTCCAGGACAAGTAAACAATAAAAATTTTTTGGATAATACACAAATTCAGCTATCAAACCAATTCAATAAAATGCACCTTACTTCCAAGTAAATAAATAGAACTTCAATACAATTCTGTAAAATATATACAACTATAAATACGTATCTGTATAAGTGGTACATATATTTACTTACTTGTCTTCTAATTAAGTTCGATTGATTGTTTTTTTTTTTAAATAGGGTTGGGTATTTAAGGAGTGAAGGGTTTGGTTAATGTTATCTGATGAAGTGGACGAAAATGCGGTGATCAAGTTAATGTGTTAATAAAGTACATTTTTTTAATTTTTCCTGCTCTCTGTTTTTATTTGCTTGGCAGTACTATATGGTCTATTAGCCCTGATTGCTTCAGAGTGCCTTCAGTGTGTTTTTGGTGTATTATGGGTAGAACCTTAGCTCGAGAGTTTTTGGCTGACGCAAGCTATGTATAACGGGCCATGTGAGTTCTGAGAGGTTGGAATCGAACTCCCATCTGTCAAGAATGAAAGAAGATTGACAACATCAGATCATGTTTTTTTTTTTTCTTTCGTTATACAGCTTGTTTACTCCAGGGGTAACCATAGGGGTTTACTCCTAAATTTAACACCATTTGTGAAATATAAAAGCAATGTCTTGATACAGGCACTGAAATGAGCACAGAAGCTCTCTGCAAATGCAGCTGGATGGGGGAGCTTTTGAATCCCATTAGGTCAGCAGCTAACTGCAACTGGCCTATACAGAGATATCGCTAAAGATAGTAGGAGTTTGTGGGCATGCTGCGTTGGTCGTAATTGTAGAGACCATTTACAAGTGGTCAGACCTGACTAATGCATTGTAGGGTGACTGTAGGTGAAGAGCATAGTGGTACATTTTTGTGATGACCAAGTCAAGTAAATCTTCCCCAGCCAAAGTGGGAGAAAGCAGAACCTAATCTAAGGAGTTGATATTTAACTAGAAGTCCATATCACAGAAAGATAAGGGTGACAAATCCATGTTTCTAGATACTCCTCTACAAGCCATGGCTGAAATAGTAGTGGCAATCCTTGGGCTTGCTCCTTGACAGGATTCTCCATACACTTTTTGTTGCAGCATCAGTGCAAAGTCAGGATGAATACAGGTGTAGCAAGCAAATCCCAGATGGCAAACACTAACACCTTCACAAATTCATACTGTAACAGCACATTTTCAATACAAGAGACTATACAAAAAAGGAATATTTTTATAGTCCTAGCCTTCAAAGTACAACAGCTTAATTGTAAATAACTGCTACAATATTTTGCCTTTTGTGATAAAAATTCTCTGTTCAGAGATGTCACAAAGAAAAAAAATCAGTTATCCCCACATCAGCCTTCACATATTGATAAATAAACCCACAATTTACAAGTCTGTCTTCAGGTTTGAAATCACCAAATTTACTGGAACAGGCTTTTAACTTACCAGCACCAATCCTCTAAATTATCTGTACAACATGGTATTTTGGAAGCAAGGTTTCAGCAACTGCAAAACAACGGTTCACCTAATCTTGCATAACTTCACAGTGGTAAACACAACTGTAAGCAACTCTATGGCATACATCTTCCAAAACCTGGGCAATTTTAACTCAGTAGTGTCATGAGTAATATAGAGGGTAGATAGTTTTCTTTAGCTCTTCTTGGGGTTAAATACGAATAGTCAATGCATGTTCCATATATTTCTCAGCCATTTTCTTCATGCAGACCCCAGTCATTTTTTGCCAATTCACAAACCTCTCCAGCTTGCATAAATATCCATTTAAGTTCATAATGTTTTTGTCTACTTTGAGATAAAACAAAGGAAGATATTGCTCCCCAACTGAATACTTCCAAAAACAGTTCTACACATTTTAAAGCTAAACTTAGTACCATACTAAGCTAAATAAATTGCAAGATCACAATTTCATCACTAAAGTGACACAAAACTGTACTGTAGTACATGGACAGCAGTGATTTCACTCCAAAATTTGGAAAAAGGCAATCAGTTTAGAGATAAAGTAGCACATGACCCAAACTTAACTGTTAAGCACCCCCCGCTTAAGTTAAGGTCAGGTCTAGCACTAGGCAGTCAAATCTGCCAGTACTGACCAGTAAATAGCAGCAGTACTGCTGCCTGAAGGAATAACATGTCCCTTCTTACAAACTTAAAAGCTAGAAGAGGATGTGTTTATCTGAAATTTTTTTCCCCTAAAAGGTACAAACTCAAAAAACGTATGTCACTATTCAGTGAATTCAATCCTCGGTATTTTGTCAACCACGGACATTATGAGAAACAGACCAAACAAATGAAGTAAAATCTGGATATTCTGCTAAAATCTACAGTTGAGAATGAAAGGTGAGTGTAAAAGTAAAGGAAAGCGTTACTCTGCCTTTCTGATGGCATCCCCTTAAGTGCTTTACAGCTTTGAAAGCAGTCAAAACACTTACTGTGTTTTTTTCCTTCACGTTTTGCTGTACCTAGTAGTACATGGAGCAGATAACGCTCGATGCATGAAAAAGAATCATGACTTGGTCGCTGATCATAACTCTATTATGTGTTCTCAACATGAATCCCAGATTCACCTCTCGAGGTGAATTTCTTGGCATTCATGCCTCAAACCCATAACAGGTTTTAACTAAAGAATCAATCATAATCCTCTATATACTCAACAAGTCATCTGTCACTCAATCTGCCACAGATAAAACATGATTCCTATATGGACATTATATAAAATTCTGGATCTCTAAATTAAAATTAAAAAAAAAAAAAAAAAATCAACAGGTGACGCGAGTGTAGAACACAAAAAGACTATCAAATGGTACATGCCTTGACCAAGAAACTCAAAACAAAAACTGCATTAAATGAGTACTTTCAAATAAATTAAATTATATTAAATAAATGTAAAGAAAGAAATGCACAGAAATCAGCTAATACTTGAAAGACAAACAGAGGAGGCATTTTGCAAATGCAACACAGTACTATAGCAAAATGAAGTGATCAATGAAATGGGCAGATCATGAATACAAAAAAGGGGGCGGGGAGTGCTGTAGAATCTTGCATCCCAGTTTCTGTGATCCTGGAGAAATTCAACTTGCATTAACAAATTTAAGGTGGAGTAAAGGAACAGCGGAGCCTGCTACAAACAGCAGCCACTCTCTCAAGCTTGTTCAAGCCACAAATTAAATTATACTGAACATTCTCAATAAGACCCATCAGAATCAACTTCTCAATTTCAAACATGAATAAAAAGGACAAAACTAAGCAGAGCTAAAGTTGCTGTACCAAAAATATTTATGGTAGGCATCTTACAGAAAACTATGCAAGTCAAGCAAGCTATCTGCAAGCACCTCTTATCTCCACAGTTTTCTTCTACAGTGCAAATATGACAATTTTATTTATGCTGTTACTTCTATTTTCAGCATTACAGGTCAAAATATTTTCCCTTGCCATTCACATTTATCGCTATTCCTCAAGCATTACATGTAGGTGTTCCAATTCAATTAACCATCTGACAACCAACTGCCAATCTAACTGCGTCTCAAAGTGGAGAACACAGCAGAATAAGGACATTCAAGAATGACACATTTCATACAATTCTTTTAAAACAATTTCATGAGAAATAAAAACACACAGATAACATTGAATGTTGAAAATATACAATTAATGGGCAAATCCATATAGCTCTAATCCACACAGATGCATGACAAATGAGGCCAAGACAGCTCTGTTTTGAGTTTAAGGGAGTAAAAGTAAGCCCAAAATTTACACCTAACAACGGACATAAATGGAAAGAAATGCAAAAGGATAGGTTTTAAAGGGACCTAGAAAACTAAAATACAAAGTTTACTTGCAAAGCTAAACATCGCTGTGGCTTTCAATTTTCTTCCTATATCACTTTTACCATTCTGTCTCTGTGATCATCAAGCGTGAATTTTAGTACCTATTGTTTTACCTTCCTTCCCAACAATCATCTAATACCTGGAGGGAAAGGTAAGAGCCCAGGACCACAACTGCCATCTAACCAGATATCAAAAGTTATATTCCTGGCCCCTAGCTTCCTTCACTTTCTTTGTTACGCGTGCATTTAAAACTGCACCTGCAATACCAGCTCAGTGACACATGCATGCTTCCACACAGAGGATCTGAAGCCACTACAGTACTCCATGCTTCTTGGCACACCAGAGTGCATATCTTAGTCCATGTACTGCCCAGTTTTGCACTTTGTCTACCAAATGTCAGTAACTGCAGAGGACAAGGTCATCTCCCCTTGTCCAAGGTATGCCTTCACACCTTCTACCCAGCTACTCTAGCACTCAAGTCGTTAAATGATTTGTCTGGGTCTTAGGCAGGGCATCATCCCTCTACATCACAAAGCTGGACAATCATTTGACACTTCAAAGAAAAGCATTAGATGCTCAGCAACTACCACCATTTCCTGAGACATCAAAAGGTATTTAAAATGCTGACACTAACAATGAAAGCACCCCAGCTATCACTCTTACTGGTTTGTCTATACATAACCTCCCAAAATCTACCTAGGCACCTTCTGCAACTTTACCACCACTTAAAATAATTCACTGATTCAAACAACCCAATTTTACTGTTGAGTCTAATGTTATACTTAATTTATCAGTAAGTCAGCTGGACTACTACAGATGATTTTCAGCCAGAACAGAAATATGAAACAGAAGCAGTACAAAATCAAACCAGCAAACTAAACAGTGTTCGGTTCAAACAAGTTTAAAATGTAGTTTAGTACCAGTGTAAAACTAATGCCAGCTATGAACCGTCCTGAACAGCACCTCTGCATCAAGTATGGTAATAAGACAGCTATGTACTTACCATGACAATGGAGATGAA
This sequence comes from Protopterus annectens, assembly GCF_019279795.1. NCBI lineage: Eukaryota > Metazoa > Chordata > Ceratodontiformes > Protopteridae > Protopterus > Protopterus annectens. The sequence goes on from NC_056737.1 coordinate 669,671,043, forward strand.
TAAGCAGGTCAATTCCTCCCTGAACAGACTGATTAAAACTTCCAAGCAAAGACTGGTCTGTTTCAATCTTTAGAAAACATAGTGAAGTCTCAAATGGAGCAACCTCAGCTACTCACATTCACAGACTGCAGTCTGGAGAAAGTTATGTACACAACTCTACTGCCATCTAAATTAATCCTACCTCTCTTCTGTATGGCACAAGTCTGATAAGCCAGAGATTTTCCCACTATGCCTACTGAGTTAGATTCAGCCCCTTCACTTAAACTAGGAAACATGAAAAAAAATAGAGTAGTAAATCAACAGAGAGAAACATCTACAAAATGCATGCGAAGAGAAAGGGATGAAATATACCCAAGCAGATGGATTAAAAATAGTGAGGAGGGCACATGACTGACACAGGACCAGCAAACAACATGGAGGGAGTATATCTGGCAGCAGGTGGCAATGACATCACTATAAAAGGGATGTTTTATAGAGCTACAAAAAATGAACATACTGGAAGGTTACAAAAAGGACACACAAGAATTAGACTGAAGTTATGGAAATGAAGAGTAACCCATTATGCTCCAGTTATTTACGGACAAGACCGAAGTGCTTTGGCAATAATGGAAGCAGACAAACAGCTGGAGTCATTAGAAGCCATATTAACAGACAAGGAAAACAGAGCAAGAAGAAAAAAATTAAGAATTGCAGGCATTCGTGAGAAGGTGGAAGGAAGCAATTGCAAGATGTTCAACAGGTCAAATTTGTCAAAGTTTTTGCATGTTCCCAAAGAAGAGATTTATACTGACAGAGCACACAGAATCCCATGGTTATCTAGTTGCTAAACAAAGGAGTTCTGAGATCAATTACAGTTAGTTTTGCGATCTGTGAACTCAAAGGACCCTTGCCCTCCAAACCCTAGCAAGCTGGTCTGATATGCTAGTTGGAATAATTTTCCAGTAATGTCACTTCAGTGCAGCATAAGGGAGGCAACCTCTCCGAGTGTGCCCTCCTTCAGATGAGATGACAAACTGAGGCCTTATCTATCAGAGTCAGTTTGAGCCACTCAGATGCAAAAACATGAGTTGCTTTATTTACATTTTTTATTATTTTACATATTCATAACATACACCTTACCATTTCTTTCCATTTTTCTAATCTTTAACATGTGCAAAATGGGAAAACGGGTTAAGGATGGATGGAAGGATATATACAGAAAAAAAATCCTTTTTCATCATTTCAAGAAAAAGCAGACACAAAAACTTATTTTTTTCTAAGCCATCAACTATATTTTAAATTCCTTTATCTTCCAGCCTTTCTTCCACAGTCATCTTTTCATTTCATCATCTCTATTTTATGATACAACACTCTGTCAAATCATCTTCAAATCATCTTTTCCTTAATCTCCAGACTTCTACAAGCAATATTCCGTCCTATTTTTTTTTCAAATTCACATTTTACTTTCTCATATTTTGCATAGAATATCATTATCCACTGGTACATTTGTAAATCCTTTCCATTTGTTTTCATTTTTAAAACTTCCCCAAAACTGTTCATTTTTTTACATTCTAAAAACAACATTTTGTCATTTCTTCCTCATTAAATTCAGTCACATTTTCTTTTTTTCTTTCAATAGATTATATTTCATATTACTTTTAACTGGTAACTTATCCAACATCACACAATAAAAATTGTCAAATCTTTTCCTTCTGTTTTTACAGCATTTCTATCAACTTCTTTGAGTTCCTTCCAAGAATTTACCATACATTTCTTAATATCAGACAACAAAACTTTCCATTTTCATTACTTTTCACCTTCCATAATGTTATTTTATTTTCAAATCTATTCCCATTATTTCTGGTTTGCCACTTCTTTTCCTTCCTTCATATTTCCATACATCTTTATACCTTGCGTAGAACATTTTCCCCTCCTATGCAACCTTCTTTATTACACGGAAAAAAGCATCAATGCCAAGTACACTACAGGATGTTGTAGATTCAAACATCCTTTTTTTTTTTTTTTTACTGTATATCGCACTCTTTTTACTAGATTTAGTCTTGATCCTCAAATAAAAAGAAAACAAAATATTTTTAACATCTTTCGCCATTTTAGCTGGAAACATGTATAGACCTCTAAATATGCATGGTTTCCTAAAGAGTGTGTGTGTGTCTACTTCATAGGATCGAAATCTCAGAACATCGAACCTCTGATCATCACAGACCAAAGGATCGAAGTTTTGAAATATCGAACCTACAAAAAGAAAAGAAAAAAATCTAAACCGTGAAAACCTATTTCACATTTTTGTAGTGGGGCAAGCCCCCATGCACCCCCCCGCTACTTAAATATACCAACTCCGAGATTGCACTACAGTGAATGGTAAAGTTCCCCATTCCGCAATGTACTGGGATCTCCATTCACAAGGTTCAATATTTCAAAACTTCGATGATCGGGTATGTGATGATCAGAATTTCAATCCTATGAAGGAAATCCATATATACCACACACAAATTTATATATATATATATATATATATATATATATATATATATATATATATATATATATATATTTTTTAACATGCAAAATTTGTTAAATGACAAACTTTACCATGACTTTTTATTTCTTCCATTTACCACCGTTTTATATTTTCATTCTCTCCAAATTTAACTCTTAATATAGTTATTTCCTAGTATTACATATTCCACTTTTTAGCTTCACCAAACCCTTCACTTTTTGACTTACTTGACTGTAACCCCAACTTTCTTTATTACTTCATTTGTACTCCTTCACTTATCCACATATTAATTTTGTCCACATCACATCTGTATATGACAGACAAATCATTATAACTCCCATTCCCATTTTGTGCCTTTCATTTCACACATACACGTTTGAATTACTACAGTTATATCCAGTAAAACATTTCTAAGCTTGTTTTCTGCCTTTCCTGTAAGTCATCTAGTCCAGATACAGACTTGCTGTATCCAGGCCTGTTTATAAGCTTCTGAGCCCCCAAGCCTTTCTGTGTTGGAGGGAAGCCTTCTAGCTTCATTTTGATTCTTAGAACTAGCCAGTTTTTTAGTCTCAGCACTCAACTCTCTTTCTTTGAGCTCAGCACTTGTTCAGAACTCATTGTAAGCACTAAACAAGCTACAAATTACTACAGCACTCAACTTTCCTCACTTGTCTAGAGGAAAACAGTTTTTAGTACTTAATAAGCACCTATCCCAGGCATGTCTAAGGGTCAGCTCCCGGTGTTTTCTCCTGTCTACCTGATGAATCTGGGCATCTTGAGGCAATGCAGCAATTGCCTCATGTACACAGACAACCCTCTCCTCCTACCACTCAACACTACAACCTGTGAGAGATGCACATATAGCCAAACTGGAAGCAAAGCTCTCTTCACCCAAGACTGGACTAGACAGTCAAGAGGAGAAGGACTTGCACCAAACCCATCACATAGTCCCTCAAAACCTACACCACCAAAACATACATACAAACATAAAACACACACCTACATTTGTGGAGGCTCTCAAAAAAATCTACCCAAGCAACAGGGACCTCCAAGGCAAAAACACAAGCAACCTCCACCTTCCAACACAATCCAAATGACCACTCAACCACAGCCCATAAGGCATAACAATGTACCCAACACTCTAGTCATAGGTAACTCCATTAGTCAGGCACACTGATGTTCCACTCAGCAGGCTAAACAAGGAGAAAGTTACTGTCAGCTGCCTGTCGGGTGCCAGGATCCCCCACATAATGCACGCACTAAGGTCACTCCACAACACGTACAAATAGGACTCTGTCATTGTCCATGTTAGTGTGAATGACCTGAGATGTACCTCCCTGGACAACATGAAGAGACACATGGAGGAGCTGTCCAATCTTGTAGCCCAGGCAGGTATGACCCTAGCCTTGAGTAGCATCCTGCCATCACCCAGAATGATACCACAGTACAAGGACAAAATGATTGACTTCAACAATTGGCTAAGCTTCTGGTGTCATTCTAAGGGGATCCAGTAACTGTCTGCTTGGGATGACATGATCGACAAACCACAATGCTTTGCCAGAGATGGACTGCACCTGTCACCCTTGGGATTTCGGATACTGGCTAAGGCTCTTGCCACCCCTATAGTGCCTTTTTTAGACAAGGTTCAAATGATAAATTCACCACCGTAACAAGTACAAGCTTGCAAAATTTGAGGGTAATGCTACTCAATGCTAGAAGTCTAAACCTCAAAATGCACTCACTCGAGGCACTCCTTAAAATGGAGAACATTGACATCTGTGCAGTGACAGAGACCTGGTTCAAGACTCCAGAGAGCACCCCTGCATTACCAGGCTAGAATTCACACCACACCTTTTGGCCACCTAATCTGGACCGAAACACTAAAGGCAGAGGCGTGTCTATATTCATTAAGGATATCCACACCTCCAGGCTAGTTGCTGAGCTAAATGCATCTGAGATTATCCAAGTGCAACTAACTCTAGGCAAGACCGCAATCCAAATTGTAGCCTGCTACAGATCCCCCACCATGCCCCGGGATTCCCAAGCCTCATTTCTTGATACACTGGAAAATATTAGGGTACAACCTAACACCCTAATAATGGACGATTTCAACTACCCCACCATTAACTGGGAAAACTACTAGTGTACCAACTCTTGTGCTCAACGTTTTCTGGAATTCATAAATTCCAACGCCTTGGATCAACTTATCCACACCCCCACCAGGGGCAGCAATATCCTAGACCTGGTCATTACCAACATGGGAAACCGGTGTTCTACACCAGAGATCAATTCCTCGTTGGTCAGATCCAACCACAAACTAATCACCCTAGACATCCACATCCCACCCCCATTAAGGAAACCAGCATAAAAAATGTCTCCAAAGCCAACTTCACGCTTCTTAAGACAGAAGTGGCAAACTTCACGACACTCATGCTGATGGACAATACAGGTACGATTGCTAAATCCTATACAAATGCACTTTATAAGCACTTCGGGATTGCATGATCCATGCACTCGTGTAACAGAACCAAGATGCTATTCTCCAAAAAAAAAAAAGGAAGACAATCTGGTGGTCCCCTGCCATAAACAAACTCTACAACAGAAGAAAGAAACTGTTGCAAAAAAGAGTAAAATCCCATGATTGGAGGAACTCCCTGGTCAGCCTCATTAAGAAGGTGAGATCCCTCATAAAAATCCTCCAAAGTTTGTTACGAAAACAAAATCGCCACTGACTCTAAAGACAACCACAAGGCATTCTATAGCTATGTCAAGAATCTCAATGGCAACACTCAAATCTGCTCTGAGTTACAGCACAATGGCACTAATATACAGAACCAACTGATATTGTCAACATCCTGGCAGATAGGCTCAGTGCTAACTTTACCCCTCTCTCACCCCCTAAAGGGCCCATCTCTATACTGGAAGAATGCAAAGTTCCTGTAATCACAGTTGCACAGGTAAAAAACACACACTCTAAAGCCAAGAACACAGCATCCATGGGACCTGACAACATCCCAGGCTGCATTCTACACGAACTACAGAATGAATTGGCACCCCACCCAAGTACCATGTTCAGTCATAGACTCATCTCAGGGTTTGTGTCCACTGAATGGCGCACTGCAACGGTTATCCCACTCTACAAAGGGGGAGCCAACAGGGACCCTGGGAACTACTGCCCCATTAGCCTGACGAGCCTGGTCTGCAAGACTATGGAACGTTTCATTATGGAACTTATAAACAATGACATTGGTAATCTCCAAACTCTGGACCCTACCCAGTTCGGGTTTGCAAAAGGCAGATCCATGTCTCCTAAACCTGATAGACTTCTTTGAAGCGGTCCCCAAAGCAGCAGATGAGGGTAAGGTGGTTCACACAGCCTATTTAGATCTCGCTACGGCTTTCAACACCACCCCCCACTCTGGAATTATAGATAAACTTACTAAACTAGGTATAAATCCCTATGTCACAAGATGGGTTGCCAAACGTCTCACTGACAGAACCCACACTGTGAAAGTAGCAGACTCTAAATCCAACTTCAGACCATTGACAAGTGGAGTACCACAGGGTTCAGTCCTGGGTCCTCTCCTGTTTGGTATCTACTTCTCTGAAGTACAGGCTAACACAGAAGTACAGGCTAAAACAGAAGGTCTTTGGCTAACAAAGTTTGCAGATGACTGCAAACTAGGAGCCATAATCAAAACTCCTAAAGATGTGGACATCCTACAAAAGGGCCTCCCCTGAGACAGATGACTGGTGTCAAAGCCATGGCCTCAAGCTCAATGCCAAAAAGTGCATTGTCATCCCTTTTGGTAAAAACTCTGTACCCATGAATTACCACATAGGCAGTAGTCTACTTAACACCAAAAGTGTGATAAGAGACCTTGGGACATAGGTGGACAGTAGTCTCTCCTTTGATAATCACATCACCACAGTAGTCAGGAAATCCTTCTACATGGCACACATCACAAAAGGTTTCTCATCCAGGAAAAAAAGAGGTCATTGTTCCCCTCTACTCATCACTCATTAGACCCATTATAGAGTACAACGCCCCTTTTGGTATGTACCTCACAAGACATCTACAACAGCTGGAAAGGCTGCAGAAATAACTCACAAAGAGGATTACCGGCCTCAAACAGATGCCCTATGCAGACCGTCTCAGCTTCACTTAAAGAAATCCCAATCCCCAAGAGCTACACACTTCTAGGGACCTAAACCTTGTCACCACAATAAACAGAACATGCTGGAGGGATAGATTCCTGTCCCAGAGACTTCCCATACTCTGGAACAGTCCTACCTATCAATGTCAAGCAGAGCTCCTCATTACCACTCCAAGAAAAATCTTGATTATTGGATGGGAAGATAGGAAATGCACCCCGGGGATCACTTCTGTGGCTCTGCTCGACAGGGGCACAGGAAAATAATTTTTTTGGGTGGCGAAAGCCAGGGTACCTTTTGGCTAGGCTTATATAGGCCCTAGGGCCAAGAGCCCCAGACAGACACTTAGTGGACATCCTTGTTTAACTCCTTTCCAAAATTTTTTTCATCTTTTCTCCCATCCTTCTGTTAACTGTAACTCTCACTCATGCCGTTTTACAGAATATTTTTATAACAATCAATGCTTTTTCTTGTATCCCATAAGTCTATAGCTTGACGAATAACCTTGTCAAACGCCTTTGCCATATCACATTACTGGTTGTAACTTCCTTAATTTCTTCCAAAATCATACATTAGTTCTAATACATTTCTTCAACAACTCTCCCTTTGATTCTGAAATCCCATTCTCCTACAACTTCATCCAAAACTTTCTGTAATTTTTTTTTTTTTTTAACTAATTTCATAAAGATAATAATCTGTAGTTCCAAGTATTATCTTGTCCTCAATTTTGTACATCTTCTCTCTCATCTTTTTTTCTATAAAAACAATTACTCTAGCACAAATTATTCTTTTCCCTATCAATTCTTTAATAATTTTCAGAATATTGATGTTATTTTCACTCATCTGGTGCCAATTCTTCCGTCCCTTCGTTTATTATTTCTACCACTTCCAACATAGCAATCGTCTTTTCTAGAGAATTAACATTTGCATTTTTTTTTTTTTTTTACAATTATACTTCCACCGTTACAATCTCAGTCTCTATCCAGCATCTCATTCATCAAACATTACATCCATTCTTTCTTTTCTTATTTTAACTATATTCCCAAAAATGGGAAACTTTGTTTCCTTTAAAAAAACTGTCTAAACAACATAATTTTAACCTTTTCTCTTTTTCCATAAATTTCTCCATTCTTATGTCACCACATTATTACATTTTGTTATGTATTATTCCTCTGCTTCACTCATTTTTCTACAATCAAAAATATTTTCTTGCATTTTCCTTATAAACACACTAACCTGTCGTTTTCAAAACGTACTCTGTCACATATTGCTCCCACAAAATTTTTCATCTCATCTGTTTTAGCAATCTCGCCACTAAATGTTTTTACTCCTTGTTCTTTTACTAATTTTCTGTCATCTCCAATTCAAGCCCATACCACTCTATGATCCGAAAACGTGGCCATTTCTACCTCACCTGCTATCTCTTTCATATCCTTTAAATACACAAATTTTTTCAGTTCTCAAAGTCCCACTTTTATATGTCTATTCTTTTTCCAACTTTCCAAGTATTTTAACTTCTCTTATTACTTAAGTAACTTGTATTTTCCCATTTTCTCTCTCAAACTGCATTTAAAATCTCCCACCATAATAATGGACATATTTAATAGGACAAAGCTTTTTAAGTTTTCTCAAACTTAGTTTTCCTTTCTGTTATATTGGTGTATGTTTATATACCACTACTATTCGAAGTACTGCTGTCACATCCAGTATTGTTACCTTTTCACTTTAAAAAAATCCCATTCCTAAACACGTCACTCCCCACTTCCCATATAATCTTTTTCCCTCAATACTGCTTGAATTCCTTTCCTCTTTCTTCCTTCACTCATTCCTTATCTAGCATACAACATCCATACTTTGTACCATTCAGCAGCCAACATACCTCTATCATCATTCTAAATGCCATTTGCTATGTAGGTTTTAAAATGCATGAAACATAAATATTGAATTATTTCTATATTGATTTTAATGTATTTTTAGTAAAATGTTTTACGTTTTACATTTATTTGTTGTAAGACTAACTAGATGAGATATTAGTGGACACCACAAGATTGTCTTTAATAGTTTAATTGTTTAATTAGTTAGTTTACTAATTAACTGTTTTTAAATATGAGCTGCTGCCTGTGACTCTGTTTGTCTGTTATTTCTGAGGAAGGAAGGGCATGGGACCTTCCGAAAGCGCTTAAAATAATTAAACTAGAGTTTTTTATTTCATTCAGAAGTTCGTATTTGATTTATCTGGTTTCCAGCTCCGTTTTCACTTTCTGTTGTTCTCCAGTTTGTCTCAGTCTTTTTGGTTTTCTAAATGCCATTTACATTTAGTACCAATAATCCCAACTCATTCCTTTCCTTTTTTGCATTCTTAATATTTTATTTTTCTTTTCCTTCTCAACATCCTGCACAACTGATTTACCATACATTTATTCTTGTTTTTCTCTCATTTCTAGATCTCCCTCTCCTTAGCGCTGCATATCTGCTTTTATCTTGCAATGTAATGTTTTTAAAACATTTCCGATCTCATTCCCATCTCATTTCCATCATCCATCAGCCATACTAGGTACATTTTCTTCTTCAGTTATCTTCCCCACACCATTTTCTTCACCAGTATCTTCAGCTACGTTACCCTTGAATTTTCTTTCATCAAATTTTCTTTTCTTCTAACTTTCCCTTTTCTAGGAAAGGACAGTCAAACCAAAAATGTCAAAAATTCATTGCATTTTCTACGTATGTCTACAGTATTTTTTGTGGTATGTTCCCTTCCCCACATCAGTGCCATCTTTTTATTAGACTTGCACCAGGTGTTTCTTATCCCCATATTAAAATGTTTTAGGTTTATCTCAATACCTCACTGCCCCCAATGTCCCATTCACAGTTATAACATTTCACATATGCTGCATTTTCCCTGATGTGCATCCAGTGTCACCTACACACCCTCCCCCACCACCCATTGTCAAAACATTTATTTCATCATTTAGTGCTCTAAGCTCATGCACCTTATTACAAGCAAAGTCCAACTCAAGCTCCTTTAGGTCATATGTTCTAAACTACACATTTTCTTCCTTAACTGCAGTTTCAAGTTCTAAAAATATATATACTTACTCAATGGTGCAAATAAGCTATTTCTGTCCACTTCATTCATATATTTTTCAGGTAAACTGAACATTTCAAAAATAACTTCATAAAAGTCTTCTGTTCCCAAGTTAATGTCCTTATATCCTGTTAATAATGTCACTGTTCTTCGCTTTAATTCTCACCACTGGTCACCTCTTCTGCTTTTGTTGTTCTTGCAGCAATCCTAATGTTCTTTCAGCTTCTGTCACTGCATTTTCCCCTTATTTACCATTTCCATGTATATAAAAGTTTTTTTTTTTTTTTTTACTGCTCACAATATCATATTGCTTCAGGAGCATGCCTTTAAAACCAGCTACTCCACTAGCCAAACAAATCCCCAAGGTGCTGTCAGAACCTTCTGGTAATCCAGCTCCTTATCCTGATTCATCTGGCAGCATCTTCTCTGTTACCTCTCCAAGCACACCATCCACCAGCTTACTTTATCAGCATTGGACTCATCTTGATCCATCACCTCCAGATAAAAGAATTATGTACTTAACATAACTTGGAATCTGTGCTATCCAGTGTCATTATTCATCATGGATGGGTCTTGGATCAGAGCGGCAACTCTAAGGACTGATCCAGAGCTCAAGCTCCTCCCCTTCCCAAGATCCCTTACTACCCACAACCCTCAGACTGAGTTTGCTGGACAGAGAGAAAAAGGGCCAGTGAAAACTGCCTAAAAAACTGAAAAACTCCTAGAGAGAGACATCCCTCCGTATCTACCAAATCTCCAGGAGGGTGGGAATGTGACGAATTACTACACTGGATAGTACAGATTCCAAGTTATGGTAAGTACATAACTGTTTATCTAATGCTATCCAAGCCATTATTGATCACGGATGGTTCAGAGTCCCTAGCTACTATGAACCCTGGGGGGCCTCAAGGAGGGATATGCCGGAGCAGAGCGGAACCAAAAAAAGCTCTGCTCCTAGAAACCAAATCCAGCTTATAATGCATAACAAAGGTCTGGGGGTTAGATCAAGTTAACAGCCACACAAATCTCATCTAAAGAAAGTTTTGCCAAGAAGGCAGAAGATGTGGCTACCGACCTAGTGGAGTGAGCTTTAACTGGTCCAGAAAGCTCCAGGTATCTGCTTTCATAAATGTAGGAAATGTAGCTAGCGATCCAATGTGAAACAGATACCTTGAAAACTGCTTGACCTTTCCTGGCCTGACAGAAGGCAATGAAGAGCTGATCGGACTTCTGAAATTTTTCAGTTCTCTTAAGATAAAAACGTAGCTGTCTATGGACATCCAAATAATGCAACGTATATTCTCCTTTAGTAGAAACATTAGGGAAGAAGACAGGAAACTGAAAAGATTGTTTAGATTAGCCTCTGAAGCTACATTAGGGACAAATGAAGGATTGGTCCTGAGAGACACCCTATGCTTATGGAACACCATGAAAGGGGATTTAATGCTGAGAGCCAGCAACTCGGAGACCCTCTTAGCCTAAGTAACAGCCACCATGAAAGCAGTCTTCCAGCACAAGAATTCAAGATCAAAGGCTGCTGAAGGCTCGAAGGGCTTCTGCGTCAAAGACTGCAACACCACAGTAAGATCCAAAGGAGGGGAGGGATACCTGATAGGAGGCCCAATTCGAAAGATCCCTTTGAGGAAGGCCTTGTGCAGCCTGGAAGCACAGGGGGAAGTTTAGCTCAAATGGTAGGTACTGATGGCCACCAATTGGATTTTGACTGTAGAGAAACTGGCTCCTTGGTGAAAAAGGGAGGCCAACAACAACAAAATGTCAGGAATAGGAGCTGAAAATAGATCTAGATTGCGTTGTTTAGCCCAAATAGAAAATCTCTTCCCTTTACTAGGATATACCTTCTTGGCAGACTGTTTTTGAGAGGCCAAGATAATACTCTTAACCAGAGAGGGAAGCCTGGACTGGGAAGGGATCACTGGAATTGGAGGAACCATGTGGTCAGATGGAGACTGGAGATTGGGAAGAGGAAGCCCCCAAGGGTGGGAAATGAGATCTGGAACAGGATCTAATATCCAGGGCTAATAGTTCAAATGAGACCAAATGTGAGCAATAAGGATGAGAGAAGTCTTCAAGTGATGGGCATTCTGTAAGACTTTGGGGAGGAGGGGAGTTGGGGGTAAGCATATAGAAGTCCTGACGGCCAATCATGAACCAGGGAGTCCTTGGGTGACTCCCGTGTCAGGGGTCATCAGGGCAAACTAGTTGCTGCATTGGTGGTTGACAGAGGAGGCAAACAGATCGCAGCAAGGGAGACCCGAACGGTCAAATATCAGACGTGCCACTGACAGATTCAGGGACCACTCAAGGACTCAGGATAGATCTGCTGAGTTTGTCTGCTAACATGTTGAAACTACCAGGAATGCGTATTGAAGAAGAAAGTTCCTGAAGCCATCACCCATTCTCATGGCCTCTCTGCACAGGGGATAAGACCATGTTCCCCCCTGCTTGTCGATGTACCAGAACACTACCATGGGTGTCTGTTTGAATTGCTATAGTCTCGAGAGGGAGACACGCCGGAAAGGCTTGCAACATTAGAAGGACTGCTCTCATCTCCAGGACATTTATGTGCAATTTGGTCTATAAGGGGGACCACGTGCCTTGAACTGTCCTTTCCCGAAAATGCCCCCACCCCAACAGGGAGGCATCCGTGGTCACTGTGGCCATGGGTTGGGAATGACAGAAGGGTCTGCCTAGTATGAGATCCTGAGCTTGGAGCCACCAAGCAAGAT
>NC_056737.1:669691026-669824018 GCF_019279795.1 Protopterus annectens
CTGATAGTGCACGCAGCCTGCTTTGAAGCGTAGCTATTTTCTGAAGGATTCCCTGATTGGGATGTGCAGGTAGGCTTCCTTTAAATCCAGTGTTGCCAACCAGGCATCCTTGCCTATCATGGGAAGCAACTGGTGAAGAGTTAGCATCCTGAATTTTGGAAATACCAAAAGGATGTTTAGGATAGACAGGTCCAGGAGAGGATGCCATGAGTTGTCTTTTCTGGGTACCAGGAAAAGTCTTGAATAGAAACCTTCTCCCTTTCCTCTTCTGGTACAGTCTGAATAGCCTTTAATCTTGAGAGAGAGTACTTGCTTTTGAGCCTCTGCCCACTGATATGGGGGCATATCTGGCCAACCGTTTGGGGTTGGTAAGGTGTGGAAGTGAAATCTGCATCCTTGGGAAACTATGTTTAAAGCCCATTTGTCCTGGGTAATGAGTTCCCAATTTTTTGCTTGCAGAGCAATCTTTCCCCCTAAAGGAGCAGTCAGTTGGGAAGTGCTTGGAAGTTTCAAAGTTAAGTCATTGATACAGCTTACCATAGGGGGGGGGGGGGAGTCTACTACTCCCTGATTTGGAAGTGGGACCCCCCCCCCACCCACTGCTTAGACCTGTGCATACCCTAGGACTAAAGCCTGGGTGTTCTGCTGGTTCTGGGTTTGAACTGAGAAGGCCTGGAAGAGGCAGGAAAGGACCAATTTTTTGAGGGCCAATGCCTACTAAATCTAGGAGGCTGCACTTGTAAGAAATCTTTAACAGTTTGCATAGATTTAGCTTTTTCCGCCATCTTTTTAAGAACTACTTCTGCTTTGGTGCCAAACAGGCGGTCCTGATTTAAGGGAGCATCCAGCAATTTAGTTTTAACATGATCTGGCAAAAATTGCTCCTTAAGCCAAGCATTCCTCCTAAGTACAGACCCGGTGACAGCAGCCCTGCAAGATGGCGCTAGTGAATCAAAATCACATTGCAAAGTATGTTTTCCAACCTGTTCAGCAGAATGCATTAAATCCTGTAAATCCTTATTTTCAGCACAATCAGGAATCAACATCATTTTCTGTTTAGGCAATCCAATAATATGCTGCTGATACTTTAACATAAGAAAAGTACAGTTGTGTACCTACCATAAATGTAGATGTTCGAGTGTATTCACTGTTGCAGTCATTACAATTGGGTTATCCTGCTGGCAGGCTACCCACAGTCGGACTGAATTCCAAATGCTAGGCCCGGCTTCGGTTGCTGTCGCCTCCTCCCTGACGTCAGTGTGCCAGGGGTATAAAAGATGCAGCTGACACCATTTTCTTCAGATGTCAGGTGCCCCCAAAAGGATAGGCTAAACATATGTCAATAAGCATACATGCACCAAAGCAAATTATTCTTTCCTCTACCAGCAAATACAGCACATAGGTTGTATAGAATAGAGAAGTACAGATAAGTTCCAGCAAAGATAAGGGGGATGGTGGGTGGGTAACCTGGACTGCAACAGTGAATACACTAGAAGATTTACATTTATGGTAGGTACACAGCTGTACTATGTTCATCGTGTTTCACTGTTGCAGTCATTACAATTGGGTTGATTCCCAAAGCTAAGGTTGGGAGGCTGGAGCTAAATAGGATTAGGAGCGGCTATGAGGCCCTGCAGAACTGCAGCTGCAAAGCCTGCCCTGGATTTAGAGTAGAGTGGTAAGTGACAGTGCTTTGTAAAAGTGTGCACTGAGCCCCAGGTTGCAGCCTCTAAAATGTCTTTGGTTGGTACTCCTCTGAGGAAGGCTGCTAAAGTGGCTGCTGCTCTGGTTGAATGTGGCCTAATGGTCTTAGGCACTGTTTTGCCATGTTGTGAATAGCAGAAATGAATGCAGTGGCCTATCCACTTTGAAATAGTCTGCTTTGAGATGGCCTTTCCTTGTAATCCTGCAGCATATGCCACTAGTAATTGCTCAGTCTTTCTGAAAGCTTTGGTTCTATCCAGGTAGAAGCGCAGCTGTCTGTGTATGCCCAAAGAATGCAGAAGTCTCTCACCCTTATTCTGTGGGTTTGGATAAAAGGTAGGTAAGTGAATAGTTTGGTTAAGGGCCACACTGGACACTACCTTAGGCATAAATGTTGGGTTTGTCCTCAGAGAAACCCTATCTGTATGGAAAATGATAAAAGGTTCCACAGCCATGAGTGCCTGTAGCTCCGAGACTCATCTTGCAGAGGTTATTGCTAGGAGCAGAGCTGTTTTCCAAGATAAAAATTTTATATCAGCTGTAGCGGCTGCTTCAAAAGGAGGCAGGGTGTGTTTTTCCGAGACATAATTGAGGTCCCATGCAGGTATTGGTGCTCTCCTTGGAGGCCTTAAGTTTTTGGCTCCTCTTGTGGTACTGCCTTAGTAAAGGATGAGAAAAAACAGGTGGCTCTGTATTGTAATGAGCTGAAATGGCAGAGGCATGAGTCTTAATTGATGAAAAGGATAGACCTTTGGTCCAGCATCTCAGTTAAGTATTGCAAAATCTGATGAATATTTGGTATAATCGTGTCAATTCCTTGTGCCTGGTTCCAAGCACAGAATCTCTTCCATTTTTCAGCATAAGATTTTCTAGTACTAGGCCTCTTGGCTTCCAAAATAACATCCATCACCACTTTAGAAAGAGGAGCGTTTTGAATGACTACATTATCTGCCATGCTGCCAGATTTAAGGTCTTGAGTTGGCTGTGCAGGATCTGACTGTTTTGTTGGGACAGTAATTGAGGAATTTGAGGTAATGTCCAGGCTGGGCTTTGAGACAGGTTCCTTAGGATTGGGTACCAGTGCTGGCGGGGCCAGTCTGGGGCAATCAGTATCATTTTTGGCTTCTCTTGTCTGACATTTAGGAGTACCTTGGGGAGGAGGGGCAGTGGAGGAAAGGCATATACTGAAGTTTTTCCAGCTGAAAGATAGAGCATCCACTTTCCATGCTTGTTTGTGATAAGTCCTTGTGCAGAATCTCTGTAGTTGGCAGTTGTGAGGGGAGGCAAATAGATCATGTCCGGGCAACCCCATTTCCTTGTTATTATGCTGAATATTTGCGGATCCAATTTCCACTCGTGGGGATCCATGAGGTTTCTGCTTAGTTCGTCTGCCAGAGTATTTATCTTTCCTGGCAGGAATTGTGCCTGCAGATGTACTTGGTAAGTCAATGCTGTGTCCCACAAAGTCATGGCTAGTCTGCAAAGGGGATAGGAATGAATGGCTCCCTGTTATGTACCACATAAGTTGGTCCTTGAAGGCTGTCAGGGCATTCTGAACAGCTAGCATCTCTTTTTGATTGATATGTAGATGCATTTGGCTTGCGGACCATGTGCCCTGAATACATCTTCCTGCCATGTTGGCCCCCCAGGCATAATCTGATGCATCTGTTGTTAATGTTTGCCTGGCTGTGGGTATAGTGAATGGCTGTCCCTTGTTGTGGTGACAGGCCTTTGCACACCATCGCAACTCCTGTTGCAGGCAAGGAACGAGGGTAATTATTGTTTTCAAACTGTGACAATGTTGAGTCCAAACACTTTTTAGATACCACTGAAGTTTCCTCATATGCAGTCTTGCATATGGAATTAGCAGAATGCAGGATGCCATGAAGCCCAAAGCCTGCATAATTTTTCTTGCAGATAACTGGGCCTTTGTTGCCAACAGTCTGAAATAAGTAGTCAGTTGCCTTTGTTTGTCTGGCGTGAGATAAGCCATCTGGGCAGTTGTATTTAAGCTTGCACCCAGGAATATTATCTCTTGAGAGGGTACAAGTTTTGATTTCTTTTCATTTACCGTGTACCCTAGGCATGCTAGTAATCTTTTTACAAACGCCAGATGCTGTAGTAGAATGTCCTTGTTTTCTGCTTGAATGAGGCAGTCATCCAAGTAAGGATATATTTGTATTCCTCTGTCGGCAAAATGCAATTACTGGAGCCAGGCATTTTTTGAAGACCCTGGGCGCAGTAGATAAGCCAAAGGGCAGTGCAGAGAATTGGTAGTGCATTGCACCAGCTATGAATCTGAGATATCTTCTGCATGATTGTCTGATTGGGACATGCAGGTATGCCTCTTTTAGGTCTAAAGTCACAAGCCAAATCTTCTTGCCCAGCATGGGCAGAAGCCGCTGCAGAGACAACATTTTGAATTTTGGAATATCCAGATATGTGTTTAGAATAGATAGGTCCAGTATTGGTCTCCAGGCTTTGTCCTTTCTGGGCACCAAGAACAGTTGAGTAAAATCCTTGTCCCTGCTCTTGCTCTGGTACTTGCTGAATGGCCCTCATGTCCATGAGGGATGAAATTTGCTTTTGTGCCTCTGCCCATTGATTTTCTGGCAGGTCTGGCAAACCGTGGGCCCTTGGCAGGGTATGAAAGCGAAACTTGTAGCCTTGTGACACTATGTTCAAGACCCACTTGTCCTGGGTTACTGTGTGCCAATTTTGATGAAAAAGTGCTAGTTTTCCCCCTAAAGGTGCTGCCAGAAGATAAGTGCTTGGCGCAGGCAGGGGGAAGTCATTGGGACTGTTTCCTGTATGGCTGTGATTTGTCTTCTCCACTTATGGAGGTAGAAGCACCCCATTGTTTAGACCTGTATGTGCCTTGGGGCTGGGACCTGCCTCTAGGGCATCTGCATCTGCCCCTTTGTGGCCTGTCTGACACTGGAAAGGACCAATTCTTTGTAGGCCAGTGTCTGCTAAATCTTGGAGGCTGTACCTGTAAGAAATCCGTGACTGTTTGCATAGATTTTGCTTTGTCCTCCATTTTCTTCAACACCACCTCTGCTTTAACACCAAACAAGGTATCATGCTGTAACGGAGCATCTAATAATTTTGCTTTAACATGATCAGGCAGATTCTGTTCCTTTAACCAAGCATGCCTCCTGATGACAGAACCCATAACAGCGGCCCTGCAGGAGGTCTCCAGAGAATCAAAACCACATTGTAAAGTATGCTTTTCAACTTGTTCAGCTGCATGCAATAAATCCTGCATTTCTTCGTTTTCTGCACATTCAGAATTTATCAACATTTTCTGTTTAAGCAGTGACATAATATATTGCTGATATTTAAGCATATGAAACTGACAATTTAAAGCCCTTATAGCCAAGGTAGCAGAAGTGCAAATCTTTTTTCCCCTATCTGTCCAATGCCCTACAATCCCTGTCAGAGGGGACAGGGTTTTATGCAGTGGAAGCCTTGACCCCTTTGGGACCCTGAGAGATAGTTTCTGGGTCAGCAGTAGGGTTTTTAAAAATAAATTTATGTGAATCAGGAACCCTGTAGTATCTGTCTGGCTTAACAGGAGCTGGAGGCAAGGAGTCAGGAGACAGACTTGACTCTGAAAAAACATCATCTACAATGTCTAACACAGGGTGAATAGCAAGGGGCCTGTGCTGAGGCAGTAAAAGGAAGTCTCTGAGGCTTTTCTTAGATTCTGAATAATCTTGGCTCTCCCAGTGAAAATGCTCCCTCATGGTATGCAGAGTTTCCCCAAAAGAATAACCCACAGGAGGAGAGGCTGAAGGGATAGATTCTTCAGCATCAGAATCCTCATAGGAAGGAAGAGAGTATTCCTGATCAGAAGAGGAATCAGATGAAATGGAAACCTGATCTGAAGATTCATATTCTGTCTCTTGCCTAGGCCTCTTATCAGGAGGGGGATGGGAACCCCTGATCAAAGTAATTAGGTCTTCAGCCATTTTGAGAATCTGTTTTTTAGGCATGGAGGCCTGTCCATGGGGCTGCTGTACTTGTTTCTTTGTCTTTAAAGGTGCTTTAGTCTTTGCTTTTGAAGCTGAAGTTATTTTTACAGATAATTGTGTTGGCCTGACAACACCCTCAGAAGCAGATGGCTGCTCAGCGGCTCTGGACCCATCTGATGGAATAGTTTCCGAGGTTCCAATACCTTGAGTTTCCAGTGGCCTAGTCGGCTCCACGTGGGAGTCGGTAACAGCCTGCGGTTCTAAAGTAGCGGGCGTCAGGGGCTGCGAAAGCACCTCACTGAGAACCGGCGACTGGCTTAGAAGAAACCTCGTTGTCAGTTTTGGACCTCGGATGCTTGTCCTTTTCTTTTTCCTTGCGTTTCTTGTGAAATGCGGTAGTCGGATGGCTATCCAACGACATTGTGTAATTAAAATCTTCTGCCAAAATAGTGAAATGCAAAATCGTACCAACGCTTAATAGTGTGTTGGTTAAATCTAGCACAGAACCTACAATTAGCAACATTGTGGTCAGGGCCTAGGCAAGGAATACAGTAGGAATGAAAGTCCTTATGAGGTATTTGCTTCCCACAAGAAATACAATTATTAACTTTTTCTGACATCGGTCTGGAGCAAGAAAAAAGTTTCCCCAATGGGGTACTTAGCTTTTAATGAAGACTTCGGATCTGAAATTCGAACACAAAAATCTCAGGAGTCGGCCGACCGGCACTTGCGAACTGCTTTTGCTTTGGGCACCGCGTGGCAAGAAAGACTGAAGAAAATGGCGTCAGTTGCATCTTTTATACCCCTGGCGTACTGACGTCAGGGAGGAGGCGACAGCAACCGACGCCGGACCTAGACTTTGGAATTCAGGCAGACTGCGGGTAGCCTGCCAGCAGGATAATCCAATTGTAATGACTGCAACAGTGAAACACAATGAACATCTGGCAATTTAATGCCCTGATGGCCAAGGTTGCAGAGGTGTAATACCTTCTTATCCCATCTATCCAGGGCCCTGGAATCTCTATCAGAGGGGGTAGGATTTCTGGCAGTAGTAGCCTTCATGCCCTTGGGTTCATGTGAAATGGTCTCGGGATCCGCAGTAGGATTTTTAAAAAGAACTTGTGAGAATCAGGAACACTAATATGTCAGGTTTTCTGGGAGCAGGAGGTAGAGAGTCAGGGGCCAAGCTAGATTCCGAAAAGGCATCAACAATGTCCAGAACAGGAGGGATAGCTAAAGGCCTGTGTTGGGGCAGGAGAAAGAAATCTCTAAGCCTCTTTTTACAATCAGAGTAATCCTGGCTTTCCCAGTGAAAATGCTCCCTAAGAGTATGCAAGGTTTCATCAAAAGAAAAATCCTCTGGGGGAGCAGCAGAGGGAATACAGTCCTCTGCATCAGAATCCTCATACGTAGATAAAGGTAAATCCTGGACATCAGAAGAGACAGAAATTTCAGAATCCTGGTCAGAAGTATCATAAGCAAATTCAGTCCTAGGCCTCTTAGAGGGGGAAGGTTGGCTTCCCCTGATTAAAGTAATAAGGTCTTCAGCCATTCTTATTTGTTTTTTGAGCATAGAGGCCTGACCATGCGGTCTGGGCATCGGTTTTCTAGGCATGGTTCGAGTTTTAGGCCTAGAAGAAGATAGTGTCGGTTTAATATGCAGGTCAGTAGACCTGAATACACCCTCAGAAGCCGGTGCCTGCACAGTGGCTCCGGACCCATCCAAGGTAGAGACATCCACAGGTTCCACAGTTGAAGCATCTCACGGCATACCGGACTCTGAATGGGTCTCAGTAGAGGCCTGCAAATTCAAAGTAGTGAGTATCAGGGGCTGCGAAAGCACCTCATTGAGTATCAGTGAACTGGCGACTAAGGAGAAGCGTCGGCAGCTTTGGACCTAGGTGGCCGGTCTCTTGTCTTTATCTTTGCGTTTTTTCGGAATGTCAGTAGTCATGTGGCTTACCGAGGACATATCTGGATAATTGAATCGAGTACCAAAATATTTAGAAGCGAAAATGTAATGACGAATAGTTCATGGTTTAAATAAGGCACAAAACCGACAGCGAGGTACGTCGTGGTCAGGGCCTAGGCAAGGAATACAGTCCAAAAGAAAATCTTTGAGGTATTTGCTTTCCACAAGAAATACAATTATGGACTTTTACTAACATCGGTTTAGAGCAAGAAAAAGTTTCCTCAATGAGGTACTTAGCTTTAGTTTAAGACTTTGGTTCTGAAACTCGAAAACGACAATTTCAGGAGTGGGCTGACCGGCACTTGCAAACTGCTTCTGGCATTGCATGGCAAGAAAGACTGATGTAATGGCATCGGCTGCATGCTTTATACCCCTGACTACCTGACGTCAGGGAAGATGAGACAGCAACAGATGCAGGACCCAAGACCTTGATAATTAGGCCGACTGAGGGCTACTGCAAGCAGATAACCCAAATGTAATGACTGCAACAGTGAAACACGAAGAACATCAGAACACAATGCAACACTGAAAATAAAATAAAAGTGCTTTTCATCTGGTGCAATGACCAAACTTCTTCAAACAGCAGGCACAAAAGCAATTACTATATATATATATATATATATATATATATATATATATATATATATATATATATATATATATGTATATATATATATATATATATGTATATATATATATATATATATATATATATACAGAAGAACACTTCCCTCCGTCCCCTAATTAAACAATTATCCAATACAAGAACAATTAGTCCTATACATAAAATTCATATGCACGAGCTTAATTAAAAGCCATTCCTTAAAAACAATTAGTTCAATACTCTAATACCATAAATGTGGCAACCAATAATTAGGAAGAATAAAGCATCATACCTAATTAAGTGCTTAGAAAACATAAATCAAAAATTCACTAATTTGAAATGTATTATTTAAAAATATTTAAAGTTCAAAAACTTGTACTGTTCAACGCCATCACTACTACTATAAAGGTTAACATCTTGTATAAATTATGCCACTATACAAAATAAATCAACCATAATTATCAAACTAGCATGGTGTTGTTCATCTTTTCCCGGTTAGGGGTTGCCACAGCAGTACTCAGGTCTGCTAATGATTGGCAGTTTTTTTTTTTTTTTTATGGTGTCGAGTTGCCAGCCCGACGCCCAACCTTCAACGAAGGCACGCCCATTCAATGCATGTCTTTCGAATGCCCACTCAACCGCGGGGAGGACATGCAGACTCCACACAGAAGGCACTCCCAACCCAAGCCAAGAATCGAACGGGAGAACCTCTTGCTGTGAGGCAACAACGCTACCACTGCACCACAGCGGAAACTAGTTATCAAACTAGCATAAAGTCAGCAATTATAAGGTTGATAAGAACTATATGGCAAAACTCAGAACACTTTCTCTTGAAATAGTCATAACAGGGGAAAACAGGTCTGGGTCCAGGGAAGTAAACAGTATGGGAAGAAATAGCCAGGGAATTGTTATGGCTAGGCTTGTATAGGCCCTAGGGCCGATAAGCCTAGTACCAACCTATGAACCTATGTATATCATCTACTTAGACTTTTCAGTTTCAATAGGCATTGAATGGGGCACCCATCATTAAGGGGTGGGAACTGTTGACTTGCAAATAAGTATTTGAGAATGTATTTTTACTATGTCTCCTGGCTGCTAACCCCTTCTGAGAATGAACTTTAAACACTTCGATGTCCAAGTAAGCTATGCTTTCTGTATTGAATGTGTATGTAAAACTTAAAAAGGTGGTAGTTTTGTTCAGGTAGTCCACAAACCTTTCTGCTTCATCCACGCTACCCTTATATAGGATAAGAATGTCATCTAGAAACTGTGTACACAAGAAAAACTGATCTGATAAATGGTTTTGTGAAAGAATATAATTTCTTTCCCAATGGGCCATCACTATAACTGGTCATCAAACAAGAAATAATTGTTTGCTAAAACGATGTCCAATAGGATATTCACTAACCTGATCTCACTATCTGGGGCACCTTTCAAACTCAAATAATGTATAACATAATCAATACCTTCTTCCTGGGGTATGGACGTGTATAAATCCCTGACGTCTATAGTTAGAAAATTATAGACACCTTCCAACACAAGTGAGTTTAGTTTACTTAAGCCCACGAGTCCTTACAGATCTGTTCCTCTTCTGCTAAATATTTCAAGATGTTGTCTACTACTTTTGCCAAAGGGTATGTAATACTCTGTCGAGCATAAACCAGGGGTCTCATGGGTGGATCATTCAGGGATTTGTGTATTTTCGGTAATCCAAACAACACTGGTATCCTTGGGGCTGGCACAGATAAGTAGTTTAACAAATGTAAATCTATGAGTTGTTCTATAAACAGGTCATTTAAATGTTCTTACATTTTTCTATAAGCTTTACTGAATTAATTAAGACTCACTTTAATGTATGTGTCAGTATTCAACATCAAGCTCATCTTCTGAATATACCAGTCTTCTTCCATTACAACCAGTCCACCCCCCTTATCAGGTTTGAATGTTCTTATGGGTAGATGGAAAAAGTCTATAAAGGCTGCCCAATCATCTCTCTCCACATTCTTCACTTGGTTGCATTTATCTAAATGTAGTCTCCTAAGGTCTATTTCGCAAACTTTCTCAAATATAGAGACCAGTGGGTGACTAATAGGGTTGAACGTACTAGAAATATAATATTCAGAAGTCCCAGTATGTTCCCCCCTAAACAACACTTGCAAATTCAATTTCCTGAAAAGCTGCTTGAAATCCAAAATTGTATGAACAATATTCATGGATTTGGAAGGCACAAAAGAAAGACCCTTCGCTAATAATTCCACTACACAAGGTACAATCTCATAAGATGTAAAATTGTAAATAAAAAAATCCCCTCCTTGATTTTTGATAATAGTTAAAGGGGGAACTGGCTGTGCATTTGCTTCTACATTAGGTTCTAAGTAGGTGTCCAACATAAAGTCCTCATCTTGAATAACCGATGTTAAGGGTTTCCTTACACTGGTACACTCTGAAACTATGGTTACATCTCCTACTGAATTACTAGGTGTTGCTTCCAAAATCTCAGACGTAACTACTCTATTACATTGCAAGGGTTGGGACAAAGGTCCAGTTGTTATTGGGTCTAACTCACCAAGTACATAAGTACTTGACATATTGTTCACATCATCATATTGCCCTAACTTCTCTATCATATGTCAAAGGGGGCCCAAGGAACTCCACATTGCAACTCTTCGTTGTGGGTGCAATATGATGACTCTTCAATACTCCTTTTGTGTCTCCATTCCCTCCTATTGCTTGTGCTTTCCTATTATTCAAACCATCTGAAAGTGTAGGGGCTGTTTTGTTCATAACGTTTACACCCTTGCTCAAATAACTGTGCGAAAACGCAATTGAACCAGAATCATTCAAGGTTGAGCATACTTGCTTGGTATCATCCCTAGTAAGCAAACTGAAAGGCTCCTTTATTGGGGTAAATGTGTCACTGCTGACTCTACACTCAACATTAGATGCAAAACCAGTAAATTCCAACCCAGATACAGCATTCAAAAAAAAAAAACAACCATAGGACTCGTAACTTTAACTGGTAAGTGAACACTGTTCAGGTTAGTTGGGTTGTTCGTGTGCACCACTTCATGGAACCTTGACTCCTCTGAATCAATTATCGGGGGAGACCCAGGGCGCTCCACAGTACAGCTTTTCATTGTATAGGCATTACAATGCTTATTCATAACGCCTTTTAAAACCCTCTCCACTCCCACTAACAGTACTTTCCTGTTATTCAAATCGGCAGAAGAAACAGCAGAACAAAATGGAACATTTATACCCTCGCTAGAGTCACTGTGCAAGGCTGCAATTAAGCCAGAGTCTCTCGAGTTTAAAAGTTCGTACTTGGGGCCATCTCTAGCAAGTAAAACATCAGTTGAAAGCACTTTGTTGGTAAATAGGTCAATACTATTAACACACATGGCTTTAAACGGAGGAACGGCACATTCCAACCTGGAAACGGAGTTGGATACCACAACTGCCCTAGGACTCAAGTGGATTAACCTGTGAATAAACATTAGTCATTCATGGTCACAGTACCTGCTGCAATTGTATCTCTTTGGAAATCCATCCTAGTTCTCAAAAGGTTTACCTTTTCTTCCTGTTGCTGTTTTTCTGTTGCTGTTGGCCGCTCCTCCTTTTCAGACTCTCGTCTCCCATAGTCACTTGTTGGGTGGTGCCTTCTTGGAGAAAAACCTGGTCCTCATGTTCGGATTCTATTACTGTGTTAACAAATTCATCTAACTGGTCTAGCTACTTCCCCAGTTGTACGGTCTGTCGATTCTGAGGGCTGGAAACTGCTGTCATTAGGCGTGCTGATGTCATACTCCACTGGGTTGACCCATTCTGGCTCTGGGAGTGGGGGGGGGGGTAGGGCAAGCTGTAACACTAGAATAGGCATGGATATCCCGTTGTAATTTTTTTAAGTTTAATAAATCTTAATTTGTCAATGTGTTTATCGATGCTTTCAAAGCATCTTTTACAGTCATATTAAAACGAGAAAATTCAATTGATTCACAAATGCGTGTATTTAAAACTTTGATTTCATCATTCAAGCAGTTTTTCATAATAGCATAATGCTTGCTAATGAGTTGCATTAATTCAAAGCCAAGCCTATTAAACAAGTCAAGTAAATCCTTCTGGAAGGGGGAGCCTGGGATGAGACCTGTGGGATATTGCCATGATCTCAACCCCTTGGAGACAACTCCCTCCTTTAGGCATTCATTGAAGTAAGTAGTTTCTAACTGTAGTTTTTTTATTTTAAATAATTTTGCATCTAGTGATTTCAAATCAGACGCTACTGACACAGACACTTTAAGAGACAACTCCTTGAGAAAGCTCATCATCTTAAACATGTTTGAGGGGAGTAAGCGCCCGGTGGATCTGGGAAATATGAGGAATGTCCCTACCTGGCTCAAGGCCTGCTGTCTAGTGAGCAAGACTGACTTGTGCACCTCATATCCGAGCTCCTAGACCTGGAGGGGGAATCTCGATAATGATCTGAACAGACAAACGTCGGATCCGAAGGAGCAGTCTGTGCCATGGGTGGATCCGACAGGTGGGTTGGATCTGAAGGTGGTCTGTGTCGGATCGAATCCAAGGGACTCCAAGGCTCAGAGGTCTCGGATCTGACAGAAGGAGCCAGTGCTCTTGGAGCAGAACAGCCCGGATCCAAAGCCAAAGAGGCTGAACTTGGATCCGGGGAACTGCAATCAGAGAACCTTGGCTTTTTGGCGGAAGAATCCCTGGAGGAGAAAGACTTCCTTTTGGGATTGGAGGGAGGCATGGAAGTGGAACCTGAGACCAGAGGACCCTCTTTAGCAAGCCTCTTAAGCAGGAGCTTGTTCCTGCATTCCAGGAGAGCCCTGGGGTTGAATCCAGCACAAATGTTGTATTCAACCAGGTGAGGCTCTCCAGGCAACAGACACACTCCTCGTGCAAGTCAGAATGGGGCATTTTCTGACCACACAAGAAGCATCTTTTAAACCAGGGGGCTTTTCAGACATCACGCTCACACTCAAACACCCACCACCCGCACAGTATGCAAAAAGGGGGAGGGGTAGAGAAGGGTAAAGAATCAGCTGAACAGGGAGAAGTAGGGAAAAATACAAGCTACCCAAAGGACCTGGGAGGAAAGGCCGGGAACCCATGGAAAAGTTTAAAGAGGACAGCCTAAATGCTACCAGGAGGAGAGGAAACCTAACTAGACTAAGACAGAAAGAAAATTAGTCAAGAGAGAGGAAAAAATCCCAGAGAAAAAAGGAAAAAAATGTACTCATCTTAAACAGGAAGCTTGAGCTGCAGGATGCACGTCCGTAGCGAAATCGCGGCAAACAAGATCTGAGGGTCATGGGTAGCAAGGGTTCTTGGAAAGGGGAGGAGCTTGAGCTCTGACTTAGTCCTTTCAGTTGCCGGCTCGGATCTGAGGTCAGATCCAAGACCCATCCGTGATCAATACTGACACGGACAGCATCAGATCAGGGACAGTTTTAAGTATAACACTACTTTAATAAAACATGTTTTACATGAGAATGCACTTTCTGAAGAAGTTTAAAACTCCAACTTTTGACACTATTGACTGACTTTTACAAATTTTACAGTAAGCACCACCTATTTGCACATCAGACTATGTACACCTTACTATGAGCATTCCTATCAGCATATCGGCAACTACTGTGAGGTATCTGCACGAGTGTTCTTATCTGCCTAGAATGTGTGCACATGTTCAGTTTGGAAATTATTCATACAAAGTTTAAAACCAATAAGGTAACAAATTCTTGCGAGCCGTTTAATGTAGCGATGAGTTTATACTGCCAGAAACACATATGGTCCTGCTACTGTATTGCCCAGACTTCACAGAGTCACTGCAAGCATTTCCTTTTTTACCAAGTACACTGATTAGACAAACTGATTAAACAAAATGTGTATTTGTTTTCTTGTACTTTTGTAGTGGAAGTTATATTTATGTTACTTAAGATGTGCTCCTCATAACTGCTGCCGTTAAATTTGTAGGGATGGTTCTTGGTTGTTACTGTCCAAATTGACAGTGGTTTATCCAAATGACAATACAGCAGAACTATTTTTAAAAGGCACTTTCAGCAAATGTTAATATGCACTTTTCCCCACTTTTGTGAGAGAGTGGAATTGGTATATATGGGTTAGGAGGTTGTAGTGGTCTCCCCACACATGGGTGGGATGCAAGAGAGCTTGCCCCTTTGCAAATATATTTCTAATCATTGCTATCAACAAAATGGTTTCATAACATTTCCAATTGCCATATGTGCTGGGTTAGTATACTGTATCTCAAAATATACTCTTGTATTTGGAATCAGTGTAAAGAGACTGCACAGTTCAGATGATATGGTTAAAGAATGCAAAGAAAATAAAAAGAAAATAAATCTTGAGTCTGTGGAGCTTTTATAAAACAGAGACAATAGAGGCTATTAAGCCTATTGCACAAAAACGTCATCAAAGACAGTAAGCTAAAGTCAGTTATTTTCTGATGGGAATACACCTCTTCTGAGGTAGACAAGCATATACCTAAGAGAAGTGGGCATACATATTTTTCTAGGCAGACAGGCAGGTGAAAAATAACAGACTATGTTTGTTTACATGGGGAATAAACAATACACAGTGGCAACAAACTTAGAAGGAAAACAGTTGTCATTCTTTGTTGAGATTTAAGGGACAATTGTAGCACCAGCTGCAGTCATATCTTAATTATCTAGATACTGAAATGCCCAGTAGTAGTTTGTTTCCAATGGTGTCTGTAAAGGATCCTGAACCTCAGTGACAGTAGAAAGGACTTGTACAGTTATTCAGACATGTAGCATTACAATTCTATTTTATCATGAAGCTACTGGTTGTCTGTAATGTGAAATTTGAATGATCTGTCTTGGTCTGGGGATGCTGTCAGATATGCTACTCACTTGTCTCTTGCCATAGAATATTGAGCTTTTCCTGTTGTATCTTTCTAGCTTAAGTTCAGCATGATACTCTTACTGAGATGGTAGCATTTCTGACTTAGGATTTTAAGTATTGCCATAAAGCTCTAAAGCAGTCCTTTATTACAAGCCAAGGAGTTTGGAGAAACCGTGCTGATCCTCTAGCACCCCCCTAGTAAATTCACCACTGACCAACACTCACAGACTCGTGCACTCACACACACTTAACCTTACTTTACCTACTCCATAACTAAACCCATTCATACATGCATTCACTCACACAAGACCGCTCTCACTCTCTCGATTTCTCACACACACTCTCTCTTCTGCTTTAATACATGCATTCACTCACACATGTAGATAAGACACACACGCATGCACACTATTCTATTCTATTTTATTTTTATACACTTGCTAAACAGCTGCTTAACGAGCGTAAAATAACGTGAGCGATCTCTCTCTCTCATTCTCTTGTAGCTATAGAGAGCAGAGGACAAGGGCTATGACACAATCTCAGGTTTAGGAATGAAGAAACTGCTCTCTTTCTTGCAGTTTCCCTGAGGTTTTTTAGTAATTAGAACTCTGCTAACTGCATGTAACAGTCAGTCACCTGAGTCAAGAACTCACTACTAAAAACATGTCAAGGGCAGCAAAACAAACTCAGGATTTGAAGAGGCCATTCGGGAATTCGTGGCACCCTATTAATTTGCCCCCCAAAATGGGAAATAGAGAAAAAATTCAGTACAGCTGAGAGGTATGATACAGTTCCAAGCATGAAAAAAACTTACATCTGGACTTTGCAGCATACTTGGGAGGCATACACATCCTCCCACTGCTCACTTGTAAATTGTTTTTCCAGTCTTTCTTCCCAATCTTTTCTAACCTCCTCCGATTCTTATTTTACATGCCTTACTAATTTTTTCATTGCAGCTTCCATTCTATATTCAACTAAAAACTCTACCAAAGCAGGTCTTTCACTTAGGGCTCTACTATCCCCCCTTCTCTTTACATACACACTGATATCAATCCCTGGTAGGGAAGGCAATCTTTAACCTACAATCCAAACTTCTTCCCCTTATAGAACTCAATTATTTTTCCCTCTTCAGTTATTTGCTCCCAAAGCCTCGGTTCCTTTGCCACTTTTCTCTAGTAAATTCCAGTTCTCTCTTGCCTATTTTCTGTACTATTTATATGTTGGCTTAGGTTCATAGGTAGGTACGAGGCTATCGGCCCTAGGGCCCATACAAGCCTAGCCAAAAAATGTACCCTGGCTTTCGCCACCCAAGAAAATTATTTTCCTGTGCCCCTGTCGAGCAGAGCCACAGAAGTGATGCCCGGGGTGAATTTCCCATTTCCCATCCAATCATCAAGATTCTTCTTGAAGAGTGCTAATGAGGAGCTCTGTTTGACATAGATAGGTAGTCTGTTCCAGAGTATGGGAAGTCTCTGGGACAGGAATCTATCCCTCCAGCATGTTCTGTTTATTGTGGTGACAAGGTTTAAGTCCCTAGAGTGTGTAGCTCGGACGGATTGGGATTTCTTTAAGTGGAGCATGTCCAACAGCTCTGGGTTTGACATAGCTTTGTATGTTAGGCAGAGATCGCCCCTGAGTAGGCGATATGCGATGGAGTAAAGCTGTAGTTTTTTGAGGCGGTCTGCATAGGGCATCTGTTTGAGGCCAGTAATCCTATTTGTGAGGTATTTCTGTGGTCTTTCCAGTTGTTGTAGATGTCTTGTGAGGTACATACCAAAAGGGGCGTTGTACTCTATAATGGGTCTAATGAGTGATGAGTAGAGGGGAACAATGACCTCTTTTTTTTCTGGATGAGAATCCTTTTGTGATGAGATGAGCCACGTAGAAGGATTTCCTGACCACTGTGGCGATGTGATTATCAAAGGAGAGACTACTGTCCACCTGTGTCCCAAGGTCTCATCACAGTTTCGGCATTAAGTAGACTACCAGCTATGTGGTAGTTCACGGGTGCAGAGTTTTTACCAAAGGGGATGACCATACACTTTTTGACATTGAGCTTCAAGCCATGGCTTTGACACCAGGTATCTGTCTCAGTGAGGCCCTTTTGTAGTTTGTCCACATCGTTAGGAGTTTCGATTATGGCTCCTAGTTTGCAGTCATCTGCAAACTTTGTTAATAAAGACCTTCTGTGTTGGCCTGCACTTCAGAGAAGTAGATACAAAACAGGAGAGGACCCAGGACTGAACCCTGTGGTACTCCACTTGTCACTGGTCTGATGCCGGATTTGGAATCCGCTACTTTCACAGTGTGGGTTCTGTCCGTGAGCCAGTTGGCAACTCATCTTGTGACATAGGGATTTATCCCTAGTTTAGTGAGCTTATCTATAATTCCAGAGTGGGGGATGGTGTTGAAAGCCTTGGCGAGATCTAGATAAGCTGTGTGAATCATTTTACCCTCATCTATGGCTTTGGTGACTGCTTCAAAGAAGTCAATCAGGTTTAGGAGACATGATCTGCCTTTTACAAATCCAAACTGGGTAGGGTCAAGAGTTTGGAGATTACCAATGTCTTTGTTTATGAGTTCCATGATGATACGTTCCATGGCCTTGCAGACCAGGCTCGTCAGGCTAATGGAGCGGTAGTTCCCGGGGTCCGTAGTGGCTCCCCCTTTGTGGAGTGGGCTAATCGTTGCAGTGTGCCATTCAGCGGGTACAAAGCCTGAGGTGAGGCTATGACTGAATATGGTACTTGGGTAGGGTGCCAGTTCATTCTGTAGTTCGTGTAGAATGCAGCCTAGGTGTGGGGGTAGCCACATTCTTTCATTTCCTGTCCTTGCCTATTTAAGTGGTACAGTTTGAAATATTTTCTGCTTAAAAACCTCAGCTTTGGCCGGCTAAGATCTAGCTGTATTCAACTGGACGTATAAGAGAATTTAAGTACCTTTATCTGCACTTTTTTTCAAATAATACAGTATTTAAATTGAGTTAACTGTGTTGCATGATTAACTGAACTGGAAGTTTTGACTCTGTTCTTCAGTTAGTTTTCCCACCTACCCTCCCTGTTTCTGTTTTGGTGTTAATCTTAATGGCTTTGAAAATGCCCGCCCCTCTTGTAAATTTGTGTTTGGATACTCCTTCTGGGCCCATCTCATTTGCTCACTCAATTGAGTGAAGTGAGATCATATTCTGATTTCAGGCACTCCTACTGTGTACAAAGAGAGCATCTGGGAAAGAGAACAAAAAAAAAATTTTAAGCTTGTTTCCTGCCTTTCCTGTTAAGTGGTCTAGACTGTAGGCTTCTGAGCCCCCAAGCCCTTCTGTGTTGGAGGGAAGCCTTCTAGCTTAGTTTTGTTTCTTATAACTAGCCAGTTTTCTAGTTTCAGCACTCAAATCTGTTTCTTTGAACTCAGCACTTGTTCAGAACTCATTGTAAGCACTACATAAGCTGCAAATTACTACAGCATTCAACTTTCCTCACTTGTCTACTGGAAAGCAGTTTTTAGTACTTAATAAATAAGCACTTATCCAGGCATGTCTAAGGGTCAGCTCCCAGTGATTTCTCCTGTCTACCTGATGAATCTGGGCATCTTGGGGCAATGCAGCAATTGTCTCATGTACACAGACAACCCTCTCCTCCTACCACCCAACACTACAACCTGTAAGAGATGCACTTATATAGCCAAACTGGAAGCAAAGCTCTCTTCAGCCAAGACTGGACTAGACAGTCAAGAGGAGAAGGTAAACACTTGCACCACACCACACTCATCACATAGTCCCTCAAAACCTACATCACCGAAACACACACACAAACACAAAACACACAGCTACATTCGCGGAGGCTCTCAATACAAAACCTGCTCAAGCATCAGGGACATCCAAAGCATAAACGCAAGCAAACTCCACCACCCCCCCAACACTACTCAAATGACACATAGCCCACAAACTCAGTATGCCACTCAACCGCAGCCCAAAAGGCATAACAACGTACCCAACACTCTAGTCATAGGTAACTCTATAGTCAGGCACTCTGATGTTCCACTCACTAGACTAAACAAGGAGAAAGTTACTGTCAGCTGCCAGGATCCGCCACATAACGCATGCACTCAGGTCACTCCACAATAAGTACAAATATGACACTGTCATTGTCCATCTTGGTGTGAATGACCTGAGACGTACCTCCCTGGACTACATGAAAAGAGACATGGAGGAGCTCTCCGATCTTGTATCCCAGGCATGTATGACCCTAACCCTGAGTAGCATCCTGCCATCACCCAGAATGATACCACAGTACAAGGACAAAATGATTGACTTCAACAATTGGCTAAGCTTCTGGTGTCATTCTAAGGGGATCCAGTATTTGTCTGCCTGGGACGACATGATCGACAGTCCACGATGCTTTGCCAGAGATGGCCTGCACCTGTCGCCCTTAGGATTCCGGATACTGGCTAAGGCTCTTGCCACCCCTATAGTGCCTTTTTTAGGCAAGGTTCAAATGACAAATTCACCACTGTAACAGGTACAAGTAAGCAAAATCTGAGGGTAATGCTACTCAATGCTAGAAGTCTAAACCTCAAAATGCACTCACTTGAGGCACTCCTTACAATGGAGAAAGTACAGTTTTGTACCCACCATAAATGTAGATGTCCGAGAGGAATGCATCTGCAGTCTTTACAAATGGGTTGTCCTGTCGTCAGGCAGCCCTTCGGTCGGCCGGATTCCAAAGTCTGGGTCTGGCTTCGGCTGGTGTCGCACTTCACCCGACGTCATTGTGGCAGTTATTCGGGTATAAAGGCATCAGCCGACGCCATTTTCCTCAGTGTTTCTTGCCCCAGATGCCAGGTGCCCTCTTGGATGGCTAAATTTGGATAAATGCCAAAGTTTCCAAATAGTAGAGAGCAAACACATAAAATAAGCATGTATGTACATATATACAAACAAATACACCATAATAGATCCCCCCCAAGCTAGCTGTAGATTGGCAAATACCCTAGGAGTACCTCAGAGGGGAAGGAGGGTGGGTAATCCTGACTGCAGATGCATTCCTCTCGGACATCTACATTTATGGTAGGTACAAAACTGTACTATGTCCTTCAAGGATGCATCTGCAGTCTTTACAAATGGGTAGAATACCATAGCTAAACTAGGGGAGGAGGAAAAGAGAAGAAATTATGGTGTAGTTAGTATCCCTTGCAAAACAGCAGTGGCAAACCCTGCTCGGGATCTAGAGTATAAAGGTAAGTTATAATGCTTGGCAAATGTATGCACGGAGGTCCAAGTAGCAGCCTCTATAATGTCCTTGGTAGCCACTCCTCTTAAGAAAGCTGTGGTAGTGGCCGTAGCCCTTGTAGAATGAGGCCTTATGTTCTGTGGAGTTTGCTTTCCATGGTAGGAGTAGCAGAATCTGATGCAATTTCCTATCCACTTGGAGATTGTCTGTTTTGAAATTGCTTTTCCTTCCCTTCCTGTTGCATATGCTACCAGAAGCTGGTCAGTTTTTCTATTGCCCTTGGTTCTGTCCAGGTAGTAGCGTAACTGTCTATGTACATCCAAAGTATGCAGCAGTCTTTCCCCCCTGTTCTGTGGATTGGGGAAGAATGTAGGTAGGTGGATAGCCTGGTTTAAAGACACTCTGGATACCACCTTAGGCATAAAAGTAGGATTTGTTCTCATGGACACTCTGTCTTGATGGAAGATTAGGAAGGGTTGTACTGCCATTAAAGCCTGTAGCTCAGAAACCCTTCTTGCTGAGGTAAATTGCCAGCAGGAAAGCAGTTTTCCAGGATAGATGTTGAAGTTCTGCTGTTGCTGCTGGTTCGAAAGGGGGGGAGTGTCAATTTTTCTAGCACAAAGTTCAAGTCCCATGCTGGCAATGGTGGTTTCCTAGGAGGTTTTACATTTTTAATTCCTCTCAGAAACTGCCTGAGTAGAGGATGCGAGAAGACAGGGGGATCGAAGCTGTATTCTGCAGAAATAGCTGATGCATGTATCTTGATGGAGGAATAGGACAGGCCTGTATGGAAAAGCTCTGCCAAATACTCCAGGATGTTGGCTATGTCTACCTTTGACACATCTTTTCCCCTTTCAGTACTCCAAATGAGAAATCTTTTCCATTTTCCTGCATAGTTCCTTCTTGTTGAAGGTCTGCGGGCCTCAAGGATAATGTCTTTAACCCTTTGGGATAAATCTGGGTTAGTTGTTCTTATGTAATGTTCCAGGCAGTCAGCTGCAGAGTTTTCAGGTTTGGATGCAGGGTGTTGTTGAGTTAACAGCAATGGGATCAGGGGTAGTGTCCACATTTGTCCCCGAGACATGCTCCTCAATAATGGGTACCAATGTTGTCTTGGCCAGTCTGGAGCTATCAGAATGATCCTTGGACGTTCCTCTTTGATTTTCAATAGCACCTTGTGCATCAAAGGAAGAGGTGGGAATGCATATGCTGTCAGGCTTTTCCAACTGAAGGATAGAGAGTCCACCTTCCAAGCAAGTGGGTGGTACGTTCTTGTGCAGAATTTCTTGAGCTGGTGATTGAGTGGGGATGCGAATAGGTCTATCTGTGGTAGTCCCCATTTCCTTGTGATGGCCTTGAAGATGTCCGGGTGTAGCATCCATTCGTGAGCATCAGAGGTAGTTCTGCTTAATATGTCTACTAGGATGTTTTCTTTTCCCGGTACAAAAATTGCTTGTAACTGAATGTTGTAGCTCAGAGCCATATTCCATAGGTCCAGTGCCATCCGGCATAGAGGGTATGAATGAGTGCCTCCCTGTTTGTTGATGTACCACATGACTGTGGTGTTGTCTGTCCTTATCATCAACTGGCCTTCTTGGAGGAATGGTCTGAAATTCTGGATTGCCAGTTTTACTGCCAGCATTTCCTTTTGATTTATGTGCAGGTGCAGCTGATCTTGAGTCCATAAGCCTTGTATGCACTTGTCCAGCATGTGGGCCCCCCAAACGAGGTCTGAGGCGTCCGTTGTGATGGTTTGGCTTGGTTGAATGCTGTGGAAGGGCAAACGTGGGTTTGATTGACATGCCTGAGCCCACCATAGGAACTCTTGTTTCAGGCATGGGATTAGTGGTATTTCGGTTTCTAGGCTGTGCCTGTGTTGAGACCATAAATTCTTCAGGTACCACTGTAGCTTTCTCATATGTAGTCTGGCATGAGGGACCAGGATTATGCAGGATGCCATGAAGCCCAAGGCCTGCAGTACTTTCCTTGCTGTTAGTTGGCTCTGCTTTGTTAATGCCAAGAAGTAGAGAGGAAGTTGTTCTTGTTTTTCTGCAGTTAGGAATGCCATCTGTTTTGTTGTGTCCAATTCTGCACCTAAGAAGGTTATTCTTTGGGATGGAATCAGTCTTGATTTTTTTATATTGACTGTATATCCCAGGGCTTGCAGTAAGTAAATGACTCTTTGTAAGTCTTCTGTTAGCTTGTTTCTGTTGTCCGCTTGTATCAGGCAGTCGTCCAGGTATGGATATATTTGGATTTCCTGAAGCCTGCAGTGAGCGATTACTGATGCCAGGCATTTCGTGAACACTCTGGGCGCAGTAGATAAGCCAAAGGGCAATGCTGAGAATTAATAATGCTCTGATCCTGCAAGAAATCTGAGGTATCTTCTGCAATTTGGTCGTATGGGGATGTGCAGGTATGCCTCCTTGAGATCTAGAGTCACCAGCCAAGACTCCTTGCCCAGCATGGGAAGAAGTTGCTGTAGGGTCAGCATTTTGAATTTTGGAACAATGATGAATGTGTTTAAAGCGGACAGGTTGAGAATAGGCCTCCAATTTTTCTCTTTTCTTGGTACCAGGAAGAGTCTGGAGTAAAATCCCTTTCCTTGTTCCATAGATGGTACCCTTTCCACAGCTCTCATTTTTGCTAATTGAGCTATTTGTTTTAGAGCTTCTGTCTTTTGATTTGGTGGTAGGTTTGGCATTCCTCTTTTTGCTGGTAAAGTATGGAAATGAAACCTGTAGCCTTGGTCTATAGTTTGCAAAATCCACTTGTCTCTTGTGATGCAGTGCCAGTTTTTGAAAATAAGGCTAACTTTCCGCCTAAGGGTGCTGCTATTTGTTCCCTGGTAGGCGGTGCCAGAGCCAAGTCACTGTGATTGTCCTGTTGCAGTGGTAGTAGTTGTGTCTGTGCCTCGCTGGTTGTTACCTTGCCACTGGCGTCCCCTGTAGGCACCTCCTCTGGATTGGTTTCTGCCTCTTGAATGCCTATTCCTGCCTCTCTGTGTTTTAGAGGAGTCTGGAAAGGACCACATTTTGGAAGGCCAGTTCCTGCTAAACCTTGGAGGCTGAACCTGTAAGAAATCTTTCACTGTTTGTACAGATTTTGCCTTCTCTTCCATTTTCTTCAGTACCTGCTGAGCAGGAGAACCAAATAAATTGACCTTATCCATAGGAGCATCTAATAGTTTTGCTTTAACATGATCCGGCAAGACCTGTTCTTTCAACCATGCATGCCTTCTGATAACTGTGCCAGTCATGGCTGATCTAAAGGAAGCCTCCAGTGCATCATAGCCACCTTTTAACGAATGGTTACTAACCTGCTGAATGTTATGCACCATTTCAAGAACATATTTCTTATCTAAAGAGTCATCAGAGGACAGTTTCTTAGTTAACTGATCAAGCATAAACTCCTGGTATTGGATCATATGAAACTGACAGTTCAATGCCCTAGCTGAGAGAGTAGCAGAGGTGTACTTTTTTACCCCATCTCTCTAAGGACCTGGATTCCCTTTCAGAGGGGAGGGGATTTTTAACCGAGGTCGGTTACTGCCTTAGGCCCCTGGGAGATAGTCTCGGGATCTGCAAAAGGGGCCTTGTATAAATGGTGATGTGTGTCCGGGACCCTGTAGAACCTATCGGGCTTAGCAGGGGCTGGAGGTAAAGTATCAGGAGCAGTGCAAGCATCATTAAATGCATCATCTACAACAGGAAGAACTGGAGGTATAGCTAAAGGCCTATGTTGTGGTATATGCAAAAAAGTCCTAAGCCTTTTCCTTGAATCTGAGAAATCTTGCCCCTGCCATTGAAATTGCTCCCTCATGGCATGTAAGGTTTCCCCAAAGGAAAATTCCTCTGGTGGAGAGGCAGAAGGAATCGATTCCTCAGCATCGGAGTCTTCATAAGGAGAAAAAGGAGCCTCTGGATGGTCTGTATTGTCTGAATCATCAGAAGAATCATCTGAGGACACTGGCTCAGGGGGCTCTGCTCTAGGTCTCTTTTCTGGAGGAGGTTGAGAGGCCCTGTCTGGATGAGGTTGGGATCCCCTTATTAAAGAGATGAGATCCTCTGCCAGAGTAAGCATTTGGGAACTGGAGCTGGGCCTGTGAGAGGGGGCTTAACAGGCACAGACTTAGAAGTTTTGGCTGCTTTAGCCCTGGCAAAGGCCTTTATGGACATGGCTGCAGGAGGCCTAGCAGCACCACGTGCAGGGGTTGAAACATCCAAGGGGATGGTGTCCGATAACTCTTGTGAAACCACAGTAGCAGGTTGGATTTCAGAGGCCGATTCAACCAGGTTAGAAGGGCCTTCGGTAGTAGTCATGGATTCGGCTGAAATTAGAATCGCTTGCTCGGTTTCTGCCGAAACCGAGACACTCGCGGTTTGCTTAACGCGGTTTCGGCGAAACCGCGGACCGCGAGTGTCGGTCCTTTTCTTTGCGTTTCTTAGCAATGTGAAGTCGGAGGATCCGACGGCATAATGTACGCGAAATCTGAGCCGAAAAACTGTTCAGCAAACTCCGACCGACGTCTAAGCGTCCGTCGGTTGAAAGAAGCACAGGCTAAACAAGCTGCTACGTCATGGTCTGGGCCTAAACAAGGTAAGCAGTAAGAGTGGAAATCTTTATGAGGTATTTGTTTCCCACAAGTTAAACAGTTATTCACTTTTTCTGACATCGGCTGAGGCAAGAAAGAGTCCCCAACGGGGTACTTAGCTTTTTAGAAGTCTTCGAAGTCGTATTCGGTAGTAGTAATCTCTGGATCTGACTGACCGGCACTTGCGAACAGCTTCTGCTTCGGGCGCCACGCTGCAAGAAAGACTGAGGAAAATGGCGTCAGCTGATGCCTTTATACCCGAATAACTGCCGCAATGAAGTCGGGTGAAGTGTGACACCAGCCGAAGCCAGACCCAGACTTTGGAATCCGGCCGACCGAAGGGCTGCCTGACGACAGGACAACCCATTTGTAAAGACTGCAGATGCATCCTTGAAGGACATCATTGACATCTGTGCAGTGACAGAGTCCTGGTTCAAAGCTCCAGAGAGCACCCCTGCATTACCAGGCTTCAATTCATACCACACCTTTCGGCCACCTAACCCAGAAAGAAGCACTAAAGGCAGAGGCGTGTCCATATTCATTAAGGATATCCACACCTCCAGGCTAGCTGCACAGCATAATGCATCCGAGATTATCTAAGTGCAACTAACTCTGGGCAAGACCGCAATCCAAATTGTAGCTTGCTACAGACCCCCCACCATGCCCCAGGATTCACACTCCTTATTTCTTGATACACTGGAAAGTATTAGGGTACAACTCAACACCCTAATAATGGGCGATTTCAACTACCCCACCATTATCTGGGAAAACTACTCATGTACCAACTCTTTTGCTCAACGTTTTCTAGAATTCATAAATTCCAACGCCTTGGATCAACTTATTCACACCCCCACCAGGGGCAGCAATATCCTAGACCTGGTCATTACCAACATGGGAAACCGGTGTTCCACACCAGAGGTCAATTCCTCGTTGGTCAGATCCGACCACAAGCTAATCAGCCTAGACATCCACATCCCACCCCCAGCCTCAATTAGGGAAACCATTGTAAAAAACTTCTCCAAAGCCAACTTCACACTTCTTAGGACAAAAGTGGCAAACTTCATGACACCCATGCAGATGGACAATAGAGGTATGACTGCCAAATCCTACACAAATGCACTTTATAAGCACTTACATGAGTGCATGGATCATGCTATCCCTAATAGAACCAAGATGTTATCCTCCAAAAAAAGGAAGCCAATCTGGTGGTCCTCTGCCATAAACAAACTCTACAACAGAAGAAAGAAACTGTTGCAAAAAAGAGTAAAATCCCATGACTGGAGGAACTCCCTGGTCAACCTCAGTAAGAAGCTGAGATCCCTCATAAAATCCTCCAAAGCTAGTTACGAAAACAAAATTGCCACTAACTCTAAAGACAGCCACAAAGCATTCTATAGCTATGTCAAGAATCTAAATGGGAACACTCAGATCTGCTCTGAGTTACAGCACAATGGCACTAAATATACAGAACCAACTGATATTGCCAACATCCTAGAAGATAGGTTCAGTGCTAACTTTACCCCCCCCCCCCCCTCACCCCCTAGAGGGCCCATCTCTGTACCGGAAGAATGCAAAGTTCCTGTAATCACGGCTGCACAGGTAAAAAACACACTCTCCAAAGCCAAGAACACAGCCTTAGTTCATAGAATACTTTCTACAGCTTTATGAATATAATATTTTGTATAATTGCTATTCTTCTCACTACTAGCAATACAAAAATCCCTCTCTCTCCTTATTTCTTGAACCCCCTGCTTCATCATCCATTTCCATACGAGCCTTAGCTGCATATCTCAAATACCCTACCAAATCAAATAATCCTAAACCATCTTGTTCTATTGGGAGAATCAGCTTATCCCACTTAACTCTAGCCCACTTTCCCTCCCAAAGTCCTTCAACTCTTTACTAATTACTGTCCACAACTTCTCCTCTATTTGATAAAAATATGCATGATCTGTATAACAAACTAAAGGGACTAAACACATTTTCACTGCTTGTGTCTTACTATCCATAAACAACTTTCAGTTTTCTCAGCTTTTGTATTACCTTTTTAGTCTCTTTCCACATACCCTTCACTGCCATAACAGGTATTTTAATCTATACTCCCAAATTCCTCATCTTATGTCTCAAACATTTGTATTGCTGAACTAATTCATGTGTAGGTACAATACATAATTTATGACTATGTTTTCTCTTAATTTTACATCCTGAAAGACTTGAAACCATCTCAAAATGTACAACACAGAAATGTCCTCTTCTGGATCTATTACGCACAAAACAATATAAACAGCAAATAAAGCCACCTTTTCTTGATTACCATACCAATTAAGTCCCTTATTTTCTTTGCCAAAGCTATAAATACAAAGCAAATGAAAGACAAAGAGGACACCCCTGCCTGGATAGTCTGCTCAAACTTATTGGAAGGAAACTCTCTCACTTTAATTCTTACCACTGATACTTCATAACCCGGGTATCACTTCTGTGCCACTGTTAGACAGAGGCACAGTATACTAACCTCGAAAAAGGGCATAGCAAAATTAATTTAAAATGGGTGGCGAAAGCCAAACAGATTCTGGCTAGGCTTATAAATGCCCTAGGGCAGATAGCCTAGTATGAACCTATGAACCTATTATTACAGCAAGGAATACAAATGCTTCCATTTATCCTACTCAAAATCCCAGCTTACTCTCTCTCAAAGGCTTTCTCTGCATCAAGCAGCATTCTCTGAGATTCTGCTTCCCTCTGGATCATCTCTGTTCTTATTAACGTAGTTAAATGTTTGCCTCTCCTTCACAAAAAACACACTGATCTGTATCCATCAGTTTCAGCAACACCTGTGCCATTCTTTTAGCTAGTTTAGACAAACAAAGTTATGTACTTACCATATATGTTAGAACTGTGTTGCCTTTTCGTTCGATTTAACCT
Organism: Protopterus annectens; assembly: GCF_019279795.1. Lineage (NCBI taxonomy): Eukaryota > Metazoa > Chordata > Ceratodontiformes > Protopteridae > Protopterus > Protopterus annectens. Next base: position 669,718,922 of record NC_056737.1, read on the forward strand.
CTGGGTTACTGATCTGACCTCAGCATGTTTTGGAAGCTGAGGATCCAGGGACTCCATTCCTCCCCTACACAATTCCTTCTGCTTCTAAGTACCTTACATCACTTGCCTTCTCATAGTCATACAGTTCATACAATAACCAACATAATAGACTACAGCATAAGGAAACAAGAAATGGTCATAAAAAAAATGAAACAGAAATCAAAGGCTCTTCAAAGACAAGGTCTGAAGTGAGGTCCATCTGATCATGAGTAGTAGACAATTTTGGAAGTGGGAAGTGGGGAGGGATGTTGAACTGATGAAAACAAGACAACATGGATCTAATGTTATGGCAAATACATAACTTTCATATCAGATTGTGTCTATTTTTATCCAATTAAACTTTTGGGACAGATTCCCAAGCTACCAAAATGCCTGGGTGGCATCAAGGAAGAATATTCCTGAGAATAGTGGAACCAAAGGATGCATATACCCTGGACTGAACATCCAGGTTTCAGAGACACACAAACATGTGAACAATTGACCAAGTTGCTGCAGCACAAATGTCATCAATAAAAGCTCTACTCAAAGGCAGAATGAGCCTTTGGTTTCTTATGTAAAGACAGACCTAACTTGTAAACAAATGTTATACATTCTGAAAGCCACTCAGATACAGTAACCTTTGGTACACCTGACTCCATTTAGCTTTTGAGAAAGCAGCAAAAACTGATGAGATTTCATGTCCTTATTACTGTATAGACAAAATCTGTGTTGTCTATGAACATCTAATAAGCAATGCATACTCTCTTTTGTTAGAAAATTGAGAAAAATACTGGCAGATTGACTATGATTAAAACTCACTTTAGATGCCACCTTTGGAAAAGTGGGTTTAGTTCTCAAGGACGGACTGTCTTTATGGAAAATCACATATGGAGGATTAAAAGACAGAGCAAGCAATTCATAAATCCTTCAAGCAGAAGTAAAAGCACCAGAAAATTCGGTTTCCCGAAGAAATAAAGTCGACTGACTGCTGGTTCAAAGGAACCTCGAGATAAGGCCTGTAAGCATGGTGGGACTGGATCCCTAATAGAAGGTCTCAATAAGAATGTAACCTTGAGAAAGGTCTTAGAAATCATAAGTAAAGCTATCGGCATTTGACAGCGTCAAATGCGAAAGTTGGAAATGGCTACCATTTGCACCCTGATTGCTGAAAAACTGGAACCCTTGTGGAAAAGGTCTGATAAGAAGTCCAGGATGGAAAAAAGTGGTGCTAAGAATGGTTCTGTTCCAGGGAAGTGGATCCTAACAGAGATCCTTTTCCACTTGCTAAGATGCATTGTTCTAGTATTCTGCTTTTGGGACACTACAGGATGTGAACCACTGAAGCAGACAGTCTGGCATCTCTGGCCACCATCAGAATTGAAGAAATCGTGTGGTTATTTTTAAGGTCTTTAGGTCCAGGACAGGGAGCAACAACGATCACTCTGGTTGAAGGGAAGATGAATGGATACATTGGACATAGATTGCAGGGTTGACAAGTGGGAATTCACTGTTTTCTGAAAATCTGTTGGCAAGCTACCCCAGAGAGACATGGTAACTTTTGGTCAAATCCCTCTGAAAACATGTCATGTGGACTAGATAGTTCAGCACCCTAAGTATGAAGGTCACTTGTGCATATATCCATCTCCCAAACTTGTCCAAAGTCCTTGTAGGGGGATGGACAAATGTACTCTCATCCGATAGTTCCTTCTTCATGTCTACCTCTACAACCGTGTCATCCAGTGATGCACACTTGCTTCAATGCTTCCTATCTTTAGGAGTGAACAAGATCTTCTCTGGTTTCTTCGGAATTGGCTCCACCACTTCAGGATCCTTCCACAACCAGTGCCACTAAATCTATGAATCTTCAGCAAGCAGCACCATCCAAGAACCAGCTCCAAAAACCTCAAAGTGAACAGGCTCTTCAGAAGAGGGTGTATCAATGGACCAACCCCCTCATTGTTTCGTCTCTTCTAGGATGTGACCAAAGGGGACATCTTCCAGATGGGACTGTGAGCACCCTTCATCATCCAGGTCTGTGCCTTCTGTGACTAACTCCAGGGAGAAGTCCAAATGTTTCCTATTGCATGTCTGTTTCCTAGGACCGTGTCTCAGGTGGGCTTCACAAGAAGGCTCCGAATCAGACTGGAAACTCGAACTTAAGAGCATCCCCGAGGCTAGATGAAGTTGATTGTCCCAGTCAACACAAGCACATGGAGTAGGTAGCAGAATTCACTAAAGTTTGTGACCTAGCATAGCAAAACAGACATACTTCTTATCTTGGTCTGGCAAGAACCCTTTCAAATGCCTCAAAAGCCAAAGTTGCAAATGGAGACACAGCAACATCCCCCTGATCTAAAAAAGGAGAGAGTAATACACTCAGTTCTGAACTTCTGACCCATCTCAGCTAAGAGACGGACTTCAGAGCAAAGCTACTGACAGCCAATGTCCTGAGCAGCAGAGATGGATCCAAAACCTTCAGAAGGGACTACAATCCCAAAGTGCCGGCCCAAAACTTCAGCTCAGAGAATCATCCTGATCTGACAGCACTGGAGTTGAGAGAATAAGGGATGCTGCCAGAGTCCAAATCAAAAGGAGTGTCTGACACAGGTGCTATACAGAGGCTTGGACTGGTGGGGAACTGGAACTGAAGGTCGGACACAAACATGAGAAACTAAGAGAGGGGTAGTTAGACCATTGCACAGTGCACCTAATAAGAACAGTACCAGGAGAACCCCTAGTTGATCTGCAGCCACAGAAACCTTCAAATCACCTGGTCAACAGCAACTTCAGTAAAATTTCTTGATGAAAGGAAGGACCACGATGAAGAAGCTACTGAAGGTGGTGTGGAAGAATGTTCCGTCTGAAGAAAGGGTGAATGGCGCCTAGGGCTCGCCAGCTCTGGTGAGAAATGAGGAGGAGATGTTGGTGATCAAATAGAAGAACCCATGGGATTAGACTTCCTGGGTGTCTTTGGTGCCAGACCAAAGATTTCAGAAGGATCTGGGTACCACTTTCTTAACTTCTCTCTTTTTTTTTTGCAGCTTTTATCTTTTTTTTCTTTTTTTAGCTCCTTAGGCCTCTCTTTTCCTTAGCGGAGTTTGTTTTTTTCTGTTCTTTTAGTTAGAGAAGCTGAAGGTGGTGGAGCTGTAGCAGATGAAGGTTGAGAAGTGGACCCCATCTGGGATAGAATCAAACTCTTCAGTACCAGCTTGTCCCTAGGACCTCGTTAAGGTCCCTATACCAAAGGGGGCACAAGTCTCGCAGTCTACATTTGTGTGCCATTCCTAGACAGTGCATAAAAAGACAGTGGGGGTCCTGCAACAGGATCTTGAGGCCGTAGGCCATGCAATTTTTAAACCCTTAGACCTTTGTCTGCCATAGGTGGTTGCAACATTTACAATGCCTGGGAGAAAAAATATACATCAACAGTAGTTCTCTAGGAGAAGGAGTATCCACCAAAATAAGTTAATCTATATCGAAACCAGTAAATATGTACCTACTTACCCACAAAACATACAAAAGGAGAAACTAACTTTTATATATCTGTATTACATGTACTCACACACACACAGATATATATATATATATATATATATATTTTTTGTGTGTGTGTATGTGCACGTGTTTGCTCACATGTGGTAGATACAGGGGTGGAAGTAAGACGGTAACAGTTAACACTACAGGAGGACAAGGACAAAAGATAAGGAAAGCTATTAAACGTCACTTGGCTGAGATTTAAACACAGCCCTTGAAAACCATGCATCTTCTAATCAGATGACCAACCAGACCTGAGGTGCTTTAGGAGAACAGAAGAGAACAGAAGAGAATTATAGGTAACGGAGGAATCAGAGCCTTGGCTCCACAGCTTCCAAAAGGTGCCAAGGTTGAATCCAGTCATATCAGATAACACAAAGTTTGAATATAAAGAAAGTAGACAACATTGGACCCCTTCATAACTACGGTTTAAAAATGAAATGGGTCTATTCACGGGTTCCCAAAGTGTGCACCGTGACGCCCTGGGGAGCCACGGCTTCCTCACAGGGGCGCCACGAAATAATAAGCGTAGCTGCAAAATAAACCGCAAACAGTTTGCGGCTTATTTTGCAGCTAAGCTTATTAGTTCGCGGCGAACTAAGTTTAGACCTACACTGTACCTTTTTAGCAGAACTGGCATCAAGTATAGCAGCGGTCCCCAACCACCGGGTCGCGGAGCACTTGGAACTGGGCCTTCAGGTAAGTGAATGCCTGTATGAGTGTGTATGTGTCTGTCTGCGTGTGTGAGTGAATGGGTGCATGAGAGCAAGAGAGTGTGTGAGAGAGAGAGATCGGGAGAGTGAGAGCGATGTGTGAATGAATGCAGGAATGAATGAAGTGGCTGTGTGTGTGTGTGAGAGATCGGGAGAGTAAGAGCAATGTGTGAATGAATGCAGGTATGAATGACGAAGTGGCTGTGTGTGTATATGTGTGAGATCAATGTGTAAATGAATGCAGGTATGAATGAGGAAGTGACTGTGTGTATGTGTGAGATCGAAGAGTGAGATGGATGTTTGAATGAATGTGTAAGTGGGTGTGTGGCATGTGGGTGTGAGATCGGGAGAGTGAGAGCGATGTATGAATGAATGCGTAAGTGGGTGTGTGGCGTGTGGGTGTGACATACAATGAGAGTGATGTGTGAATGAATGTAGATATGAATGAGGAAGTGACTTGTGTGTGATTAGGAGAGTAAGACTGATGTGTGAGTGAATGCAGGTATGAATGAGGGAGTGACTGACTGTGTGAGAGATTAGAAAAGAGTGAGAGCGGTGTGTGTGTGTGTGTGTGTGTCACAGGGGGAGAGAATGGAGAGTGATCCCTGGCAGCAGCAATGAGGTCTGTGTAAGTCTGGAGCATACCACTAGACACATACCGCTCACCCTTTTACATCAAGAAATCTGGACAAAGCCAAAAATAGTGGGGGTACAAAGGCACAAAAATAGGGGCACTTTTAGCTACTGCTCTCACAAACTTAGAAAGTTGATAGAAATGCAGGTTTTGCATTAGCATGAATTTTCTGAAGGTTATGAAGTATGAAACTCAACTGTCATTTTCTGACTTCAACCTCAATGATCTGCCAGTGATTTGCCAGAAAACAATTTTATGAGAAAGGCCAAAATAGGAGGCAGAAATCTGGACATAATGCAAAAATCTATACAGCTGAGAGGTATGCTGGACAGAGCCAAAAAACGGACATATTTTAAATATTGCTCTTATAAACTTAAAGTTACTAAGGTTGGCATTAGGTTTGCTTACCTCTCAACCATAGTACATCAGTGTTATGCTGCTAAGCAGAATGTACACTTTTTTTTGGCAATTGTCTTTTTATTGTACTTTTGAACTTTTCTCCCAGGGTCTCCTAGTCCAGTCGGGCAGCCTCGTTAAACAAACGTCAAATAAATAAAATATGCACTTTATGCGTGCCGCGGGGGGAGGGGTGTGTGCCTTGGGAAAACCTGGATTCAGCAAGGGAGCTGAGAATTGAAAAAGTTTGGGAACCACTGGTCTATACGAAGCAGAGTCCGACAGGTCTTTACTATCTTTGGGAAATGCAGCTACCACAGCTTTCTTCCAAAATGCTGGTGCTTCCCCAATTTTTAAAATACTGTTAAACAAAATCTTTCGGACCTTTATCACTTTTCTGTTAACTTCGACATGTTTACCATCTGTTCCAAGAGATGTCCCTGTAGACTTATTACACATCCCAGTTTTTATCTCATTTCCTCCTATTTTACTTAGCAGTTGCTGAGCCTCTTCTTCCTCTAACTTGTCATAATGAAGTCTTTCATATTTCCATTTTCTTTTTTCCCACATTCATCTGATTTACAAATGTTCATAAAATGTTTGAAATCGCTAATAGCGCTATAGGATCTCCTACTTTTTTTTTGGCATACGCTTCCGAAATCTGGCAACAACCTTTTCTACTTTGTTGCCTAAGCCATTGTGCTAAATTGCTTTTATGCTCTAAAGTTATCAAAAAAACAGTTGTTCAACAATCCATATTTTAATGTTAATCCAGGATGCAAATATTAGAGAGAAATCACTAGGAATATTTTATTTACATGCAGGAAAAGTCTTTGACTAGCTGGATTGGGAATATTTATTTTTAGTGATGGAGAAGGCAGGATTTTGCCCAAGAGTTTATAGATTTGCCAGAAGGATTACATAAAGAGACTACAGCAAGACTAAAATTACAACCTACACTAGTAGAAAAGCTTCACATTTCTCAGGAAACAAAGCATGGCTGTCTATTTTACCCATTATCATTCACAATTTATGTAGAACCTTTTGTCAGTTTAAGGAAATCAAAGATCAGAGGCTGTTTGTACGAAGATTTGGAATTAAAAGTGGCACTATATGCTGATAGCGTGGAATAGACATTATCCAAGCCAGAATCAAATTTGGAACAATGTACAAGGTACAACAATTTGGCAAACTATCACTGTTCAGAATAAATGTGGAAAAAAACAAGAGCAATGGGTATCAATTTATTAAATGACATCTATTAAGTGCTTCACATTCTAACTGGTGGGTTAAAGAAAAGAGAAAACAGAGAGAGTTATGTACTTGTGTTATCCTATGTCCTTATTCAGTACAGCAGGGTTTTGATTCCAACATTACATCTGAGCCGGCAACTTTAGCTAAGACAGATCCAAGGCTCAAGTTCCTCGCTCTCCCATAATCCCCTGCTGGCCTCTATCCATCAGACTGAGTTTGCTAACAATCAGTAACGCTATGATCAAAAACAAAGAAAGGGAAATAGTTCTGGACCTACACACTCCAACTTCCTCTGAAGATCCAACAAGGAAGGAAATGTTATGAATAATGACACAGGATAATACAGATGTCAAGTTATGGTAAGTAAATAACTCTTTATACAATGTTATCCATGTCATTAATCCACACAGTAGGGTCACAGTCCCCAGCTACCCTGGGAGGCTCAAGCAAGGACATGTCGAAGCACTGGAGAATCAAAGGAAGCCCTGTTCCTGGAAACCAAATCAAGCTTGTAATGAGACAAAAGTGTGAGGATTAGACCAAGTGGCAGCAGCACAAATATCATCAATGGAGAGTATGGCCATGAAGGCTGAAGTAGCAGCCACAGATCTAGCAAAATGAGCTCTAACTTTTCCCGGAACCGCAAGATGCTTGATGGTGTAGACTGCAGAAATGCAGCTGGAGATCCAGTTAGAGATAGTCACTTTAGAAACAGGGAGGCCACTTCTATTCGGGGAAAAAAGCCACAAAAATCTGATCTGTGAGACTCCTTAGTCCTATGTAGATAAAATCGCAATTGCCTGTGTACCTCCAAAGTATGCAGGATATACTCTCCTTTACTAGAATAATTGGGAAAGAAAACTGGTAACTGAATGCATTGGTTCAGATTGGATTCAGAGAAAACATTGGGCCAAAAGGATGGATTTGTTCCAAGAGACGCACTATCCTTGTGAAATACCATATATGGGGGAGCAATTGAAAGAGCTTGCAACTCGGACAACCTCTTAGCCAAAGTTATGGCTACCAGGAAGGCTATTTTCCAAGACAAAAATTTGAAATAGCAAGACCTAGCAGACTCAAATGGGCACTAAGACAGAGACTGCAGCACTAAGATTAGATTCCCAAGGTGGCGATGGATCCTTAACAGGCGGTCTTAGAAGGAAAATGTCTGTCATGAAGGCTTTACAGAGTCGGGAAGAGAACACAGGTTCAACTATTCTCATAAAAATTGGAAACTGCAGCCAACTGAAGCTTAATAGTAGAAAAACATGCCCCTTCCTGAAAAAGTGAAGACAAGAACAAGAAAATATCTGGTGATGAAGCAGAAAAGGGGTCCAGATTCCTGCTCTTAGCCCAGATAGAAAACATCTTCCATTTGCTACTATAAACCATTCTGGTGGAAGGCTTTTGGAAAGCTAGGATAATATTCTTGAAAGAGGAACCTAGCGTGGACCATTTCAAAATCACTGGAATTGGAGAAACCATGCAGTCAGACGAAGGGTCTACAGACTGGGAAGAGAGATCCCCAAAGGATGGCAGATCAGATTCTTTAGGAGATCCAGTATCCAAGGGGATACTTCAGGTGAGACCTTAGGAAAGGAAACCACAGCTGACGAGGCCGGAATGGGGCAATGAGAATAAGGGATGTCCCCAGGAAGCATGCTTTCTGCAAAACTTTGGGGATAAGAGGGTAAGTGTAGAGGAGACCCGGAGGCCAATCATGGACTAGACCATCCCTCACTGACTCCTCAGGTGGAGGGATCAAGGCAAAGTACATGCTGCATTTATTGTTGGTTGAGGAGGCAAAGAGGTCTCGCAGCATGGTTGACTCCAACGATCAAATATCTGCTTTGTCACCATCAGATTGAGGGCCCACACATAAGGACTTAATAAGGTTCTGCTGATTTTTTTCAGCCAACACACTGAAGTCCGGGTATGTGTGTCACAAGAAGAAAGCATCTGGAGGACATCGCCCATTCCCACACTTTCATGGCCTCTCTGCACAGTAAGATCTTGTTCCCCCTGTTTGTGCATACACCAGACCACTGTCATGTTGCCAGTCTGAATTGCAATCATCCCCACAGGAAGGCAATCCTGAAAGGCTTGCAAGGTTAGGACTGCTCTCATCTCTAGGACATTTATGTGCAATTTGGTCTCTATGGGGGACCAACTGCCTTGAGCTGTTCTCCTCATGGAAATACCCCCCCACCCCAAAAGGGAAGTGTCTGTGGTTAGAATGACCTTGGGCAGAAGGAGTGAAAAGGGCCTGCCTAAAACGAGATCCCCGAGACTGAAGCCAGCAAAGAAGGTGCCGTCTGCACACTGGCATCAATTTTATTGGCCAGGGACATAGGTTGAGACAGAACGGACCACTGAACTGCCAAGGTCCACTGTAAAACCCGCATGTGGTACCTTGCTAGCGGCACAAGCTGTATGGCCGTGGACCCTAGGGTCCAAAGATCCAAGTGGATTGGAGGATTCGAAAGACTTAAACTTGCATGACATGCTCCTGGATTAGCTGTACTCTGCAAAGTGGTAATGCTGCAGTCTCTGAGACGCGAGTCTAGCTGGACTCCTATGAACTCTAATTTTTGTGCCAGGACCAGATTGGACTTTGAGAGATTCACTAATTCCCAAATGGCTGGACAAAAAGAGGATGTACTGGATGGGTTGTGACAGTCTATGCCTTGTGCGAGCCATGAGGAGCTAATTGTCGAGGTATGAAAACACCTAGAATCCCTGCAGCTTCAGGTGACCCGCCACCACTGTCATGCATTTGGTAAACACTCAGGGACTGTGGTGAGTCACAAGGGCAGGGCTCTGAACTGGGAATGACTGGCATCCTGCAGATCCACTGACCACATCCAGTTGCCCTTGCGTGACCATCTGCAACTAGGACTTCTTGACCAATAGAGTCAACTCACTAAGGTACAGAATAGGACATAGGTCCCCGGTCTTTTTTGGCACTAAAAAGAAGTGACAGTAAGTTCCAGATCCTCTGTCTTGTTGGGAACTCTTGGATGGCTCTTGTTTGAAGAAGTTGTAGAAGTTCCTTGAAGGCCAACTCCCTCTGGCAGAGTGGTACATCGGGGAGATGCTTTCATATAGGAGGGGGTTAAAAAAGGGAATGAAATAACCCCTGGAAACAATGTTTAACACCCACTGATCACAGGTGATGTTCATCCAGGCTAGGGGATGAACAGAAAGATGGGCCCCGTCTACCTCAAGAGCAGGGCAGTCTAGCAACGCTTCAGGAGCGCTGAAAAGGCTGCACAGAGAAAGGTTCTCTGGAGCCCTGATTTTGCAGACCCCCCCCCCCCCACTGCCTCTAGGGCGGCATCTGCCATTGAATCCTCTCCCCCTGCATCGGGAGAAGGAATCATCATCAGCATCCTGGAAGGAAGACTGACCTCCAGAACCACATCTTCTTAGCTCCTTGTTGGGTCTTGGAAAACAACCTCTGAAGATCAGAAAACTTGATCCCATCCAAGGACAAAGTCTTCCCTTTCTGCTCACTATGGGTTAGAGTTCACTATGGGTTAGAGTTTCTTTCACAAAAGGTCCAAAGAGGATGGACCCGTCAAAGGGAGCATTAGTGAAAGATGCTTCGAAAGACTCCACAAACCTCCATAGTCGGAACCAAGCATGCTTGCCTTATAGCTATGCCGGTACCTGTCACTTGATAGGTAGCTTCCAATGCATTGGAAATTAGCCTCATCGAGGAATTAGTGAGGAACATCTGAGTAGAAAGCTTGGCAGACACCTTCCTGAGATCTTTTTCTAACAACAACTATATAAGGGAAGTGGTGAGTTCTTTGACCAAGTCCCTTTGAAGGCAGGTGACGTGTGCCAGGTAATCAAATTGCCCTCAGTCCAAAGGTAGCTGAGGCAAACACATCCTTCCCATGCCGGTCAACTGCACGAGACTCTCTGGTCAGGGGATGGACCGTGGAGATCTGCGCCACCAGCTCCTTTTTGGTGGAAGCAGTAACCATGATGGCATCAACTAGAACTACTTTGCTCCAAAAGGGTCAGTCCATGGGAGAGCTAAGGAACTTGTCTGCTCGCTTAGGTACTGTGTCCACAGTGTCTGGTTCCTTCCAGGCCCTGCATGCAACAAGATCCACCAACTCATCAGCAGGGGGAGGACAGCCTAGAAGTAGATGGGCCCATCCCGAATGCCTTCAGAAGCATGGACTCCTCCAAAAATGGGGGTTGGGGAGAACATGAACCCTTTTGCCTCAGGATATCAAGGATGTCCCCAAATGAAACATCGTTGGGTAGAGATCTGGGGAATCCATCTCCATCGAGGTCTGTGTCCTCTGTGAGGGACTCCATGGGAGAGTCCAAGTGCCTCCTCTTGCACTATTTCATGAGATGCCTCCTCCGTGGGGGACTTTGGAGAGGACTCAGAAGATGCAGGGACCCCATGAGGGAAGGAAACCCCCTGAAGGCTGATAGAGGAGGCCTGATCCTTAACAGGATGGGAGGGCTCACCACCCAAGCTACAGAGGGGTAGGGGTGGACCCAGAGGGGCGGGAGATGTCGCTTCAGTTCTAGAGAAGATCCTCTACCACCCCAGAATGCCAACAGGCTGAAAGTGGTCCCTTCCGCACTTCCGGAGGATGACGCCCCCCAGAACAGACTCAGACACAGCATTGTGGCCCCCAGCCGATGCTGATCAGGAGCTATCAGGGGTCGAAGCCCCAAGGTGAAGAGATCGTTCCAAAAGGTCTGGACCCAACCCTGTCCCTGTGAAGCCGGCAAGGGGCCCACTCTGGTCAGAAGGCAAAGAAGCAGAGCAGGCAGGGACCCTGAAGGGGTCGAGAAAAAGGGAACACTTGACATTGTCTGTATCTGAACTCAGGTATCCAGGTTTCAAGATTCTGAAGACCCTGGAGTTGAATGAGAACAGAGTTGGGAGTGAAGAGGCACCCCTAGCCGGTTGGGATGGGGAAGCCAAAAGCCCCAACTCTACCTAAGCCTTGAGGAAGCTCCTAATCATCCTGTCCACATCTGAAGGCAACAAGCTCCTGGATGATCTGGAGGATATAGAAGAGTGAGTAGACTTGGCTGGACACCCAACCCTGGACACAGAGGATCTAGGTCTGTGATCCGGAGCTCGGCTCTGAGATATAGAAGCTGACTGAAACATGCCTAGAGGATCCAGGCGAGGCCGCATCCTTAACAACTATAGGTGGATCTGACAAGACTTTCGGATCCAAAGGCTGAGCGGCAGTAGCAATCGAATCTGATAAACTGGTCAGATCAGAGGCCCCGATCTGAGGCGGCCCATCTTAGATCCGAGATGGCCCAGGCTGGAGTCAGATCCGGATCTGGGATCTGACAGCCTTGGGTTTGCTGAAGCCACCGATGGGATGGGAGGGACTTTTCACTTTGGATCAGAAGGGCAAGCCTTGAAGGGGGAACACAAGGACCCCCTGAAGCAAACAGCTTGTTATGGTGCACCACTAAGGCCCTGGGATTGAATGTGGCACAAATGTCATATTCAACCTCCAGGTTATGAGTCCCTAAATAATACAATCACTCCTCATGCGAGTCGGAAATGGGTATCTTCCAACTGCACAAAAGCACTTTTTAAACCCAGAGGGTTTTTTTTTTTTTTTTAGACATAACAGGATAAAGACCCAACACTAAAAAGGTCCAAGAAAGAAAGAAAGACAATGGTGTCAAACGTTTAACTGCCAAACAGGAAACTACCCAGCACTTATCTGAGCGAGAGCCAGGGATCATGTCCATACGCAAAATGCGGCAAACGAGATCTGAGGGTTAGAGTGCAGCAGGGGATTATGGGAGAATGAAGAGTTTGAGCCTTGGATCCGTCTTAGCTAAAGTTGTTGGCTCGGATCTAATGTTGGATCTGAGACACTACTGTGAGGAATAATGACATGAACATCAGCTCTAGAGATATGGCTGACCTTAACTTTGGAGGGATCAGTAAAGAAGCCTCATGATAAAATATTACAGAAAGCAGCTGACAATCTTAAGGAATGGAAACTTCTAAATCTGGATATGGAACAGAAAATACAAATATTGTATTGATATGTTCTTCCTGGTATTATATCCAGGGCAAGTTTTCTGGTCAGTCCTTGAAAAAGCAATTATTTATACATTAAGAGATTAGATGAGAGACTTTTCTGTGGGCAGGAGAGAACCCAAGAGCAAAATGGGAGAAAACTGTACTCTCTGAAGATAAAGGAGGGAATGGGAGCCCTAGATATTTACAAATACATTAGAGCAATTTAAATTTCTCCTCTAGGAAAGACTACGGAAAAGGGAAAGGATATGAAATGGAAGCAGATGCTGTTGACAAGGAATGCCTGGTTAGATCTTTTAAAAGCCTTTTAGGATTGCAAAACTCAGTCAATTAAAAAAACCCTTGTTGGACACAACGATTGGGGAGATAGGAAGTTTTTTCATTGTGGAAACCTACAAGGTTTGAAACAAGACAGAATGCCTATTGGTGAAAGAATAGTAAATGGAACAGAGACTATGCCAGCAAAGATCTGGATGCAAGTCACTATCCCAACTAAGGCATTAGGCGCAGATCATGATAGGTAGTAGACCAATGAGGAGGTAATAAGTGTAGAAGAATCTTCATCTGCCTCAAGGTTATTTTTTTAAGTTACAATGCTTTGGTGCAGTAGGTTACGGAAGTAAAAAGGGTAAGACAACATCAGGAAGAAAGGTCAGGGCTTAGAAAATGGATTGCAAAATACAGACACGAAAGCAGAGTACATAAAAGACTAGCTACAATAATGGTTTAAGAGCTAAGGGAAGACTAAGCAGGAGAATGAAAAGATGAGAAAGAATAGGAGTAGCTAACTAATGAAAGTTTAGGATGACATTGATGGGACACAGTGCTTGTCAAATGGTGGGTAGGACAATCAGAACACAAAAATTCAGAATATATGCATGGAAATGTTTGCATTAACTATTACTATGAACCATTGAAACTAAATAACGTTTCCAGTGGTTGAGAGTAGCTGCTGGAGATAAGAGATGGAGGACAGCGGGCACTGGAACCATATCTTCTAGGCACGTGACAGACTCCAGTCTTTTAAGAGGGATCTGGAAAGTATGACAGGAAGGATTAGAGGTAAAAATTGCAAGTTAACAGAGGATTATTATTTTCTAGGGGTGGAAACAGGCTTTGAAATTTAGTCAAGGCTTGAGGAAAGTATTTCAAATAATCTTACTAATGACTAAAATGGCAATCGCTAGAAAATGGAAGAGTAAAAATAGTCCTGCTAAAGAACAGGTAACAACTGGTGGAAAACACAAGAACATGCTAGTAACAAATGTAAAAAGGGCAAAATAAATGCTTACATAAATGGCCACCATTGGGAAGAAGGTGCAGATGGGTGAATCTGGGAGTATAAATCCGAAAGACCTGACATGGGGGCATAGATCTGGGAATGCCTTTATATTTACAAAGGTAACGTACATAGCATTTATATTCATTAAAAAAAACAGCCTCTAGAAAGTATAGCTGTGTAGCTAAACTTACCATAACACTGCTGCAATATCCTCAGACTTAAGGGCACCTTCCATGTAACCAGACCACTGATAGCTTGAACAGAGCTGTAGAAAATCAAAGGCCTGGGTGTCAAGCTCTTCAGAGTTTTCATAACAACTGAAATTGGACTGCTAGAGTCCTGAAAGAGGATAATGCTAGGTACATAAACAGTGCCAGTGCCCTGTCAAAAACAAAAATAAGTATGTATGGGGGGGGGGGGGTCAAGGGAGTTTCTACTGCAGAAGGTATCATTCAAACGTCTAATGCTACAGTAAGTTTGCTTGAACAACTGTACTATGTTCATCATCTGATCACTGCTGCACCGGCCCTAGTTATTTCGGTACAATACCAGATTAAATATGGAGTGGGAGAAGGAAGGCTGAGTGTCTAGCAGCCCTTGGACAATGGGCCTACCAAAGCCTACTCTACACCTGGAAAACTAACTTGGTTTGTAGTACTTTGTAAAAGTAAGTACACAGTACAAAGTTCCTGCCTCTGAAATACTTCAAGTCCACCCTTTCCCAAAAAGCCACTGATGAAACCAAGGCCCTAGCAGTGTGTGTGGTGGGGTGGGGTGTGTGTGTGTGTGTGTGTGTGTGTGTGTGTGTGTGTGTGTGTGTGTGTGTGTGTGTGTGTGTATACGTACGCACCTTGAACCTACCTGGAATTGACTTGTTACTGACTATAACAAAAAGGAACCACTATATGACAACCATTTGAAAATAATCTGCTCTGACACAGATTGTCATTTTTCTTACCATCATAAGAACTGAACAATTATTCTGAGCTGTATGTGGACATCCAGTGTATGAAGAATCCTTCCTCCCTCATTTTTAAGTTATGGAAAGAAGACACACAGATGGATAGTTTGGCTCAAAATAAACACAGATACCACTAAGCATAAATGAAAGATTAATTCTCAAAGAAAATGTGTATTTGTGAAAAATGAGGGTGACCCACTATGAGTGCTTGCAACTCGGACACTCTTCATATAGCAGTCAGGACAATCTGCAAAATTTCCATGTCATGGAACTCAAATCAGCCATGATGAGCTGGTTCAAATGGAGCAAGATTTCATTTTTCCAAAACAACATTAAGATCCCAAGGAGGATGCATCTGTTTTTTATTTCTTCTTCAGGTGGCCATGTATGCAGTGCCCCTTTCAAAAACATTTCAACAAAGGAATGCATTGAAAGGGGAAGATTCATGAGCAGACAAGCTGAAATGGCTGACAAATGCCCCTTGACAAAGGAGTAAGAAAGGCCAAAGGATAACAACTCATAGAAATATTGTAGACCCAAAGAAATATTAGTTTAAAAGGGCCCTAGTTTTTATTTTGGTGTCAACTACAAAATCTTTTCCACTTAGTATATGGGATTTCCGAGCATCAGGTTTCTTTGTCTCCATTAATACCTGAAGCACATCCTCAAAAAATAGGTGCCTAAAAGGTACTAAAAATCATCCAGGCAGTTATTTGATGTTGTTTCAAATCTGGGTGCATTAAACAACCCCTGTCTTCTCTGAGTAGGTCCAGTCTGTAGGGAACCTTGTGGTAAATGCCCTTAGACATTTCCAAAAAAAGGAAGAAATTATGTATTCTTGGCCAGAAGGGAGTCACTACAATGATCTTTGGAGAGTCCTTCCAGATCTTCAGAATCACCCTGGATATCATTGGAAAGGCTAATAGGAACATACCTGGCCAAAGCAATGAAAATGCATCGGTTTTCCATGTCTGACTTCAAGGAATCCTGGAACAGAATTTTATCAGTTGGTTGTTGTGAATGGAGGAAAAAGACCTACCTGAGGTGTTCCCCATGGCTCCCTACTTTAATGTTGGCACTCAGAAAAAAAGCAAATAAAAATAATTAAGAGGTGACTATCAAATCCTGTCTTCTCCTAAAAACATTTTTTCCTGCACAAGGGGAAAATCCCAAACACCCCCCCCCCTAACTTGCATGCACCAGCTCAGAAACTGCCATGCCTTGACAAAAAGGGAATATTCCAGGAAATGGCAGAGGCATGGATTTTAATTGATGAAAATGATAGGCCTTTGTCCAGTATCTCAGTTAATTACTGCAAAATCTGAGGAATATTTGGGACAGCTGTATCACTTCCTTGAGCTTGGTTCCAAGCACAAAATCTCTTCCATTTCCCAGCATAGGATTTTCTAGTACTAGGCCTTCTGGCTTCTAAAATGACATCCATCACAGCTTTACTGAGAGGTGTGGTTTGTATGGCTACATTATCCGCCAAGCTGCCAGGTTTACAGTCCTGAGTTGGCTGTGCAGAATCTGACTGTTTTGCTGGGACAGTAGACGAGGTATTTGACGTAGGGTCCAGGCTGGGCACTGGGACAAGTTCCTTAAGCTCGGATACCAGTACTGGCGTGGCCAGTCTGGGGCAATCGGAATCATTTTTGGTTTCTCCTGTCTGACCTTTAGGAGTACATTAGGGAGGAGTGGCAGTGGAGAAAAGGCATATACTGCTAGGTTTGTCCAGCTGAAAGATAAGGCGTCCACTTTCCAAGCTTGTCTGTGATAAGTCCTTGTGCAGAATCTTTTTAGTTGATTGTTGTGAGGGGAGGCAAATAGATCTATATCCGGGCGTCCCCATTTCTTTATCATGCTGAAGACTTGTGAATCCAGGTGCCACTTTTGGGGATCCATGAGGTTTCTGCTTAGTTCGTCTGCCAGAGTATTTTCCTTTCCTGGCAGGAATTGTGCCTGCAGATGAACTTGGTAAGTCAATGCTGTGTCCCATAAAGCCATGGCTAGTCTGCAAAGGGGGTAAGAATGAGTGCCCCCCTGCTTGTTTATGTACCACATGATCGTAGTGTCTTGTCTTTATCAGTAGTTGTCCCGGATGAAGTAGGTCCTTGAAGGCTGTCAGGGCATTTTGAACAGCTAGCATCTCTTTTTGGTTGATATGTAGATGCTTTCGGTTTGTTGACCAGGTGGCCCGAATGCCTCTTCCTGCCATGTGTGCCCCCCCAGGCATAATCTGATGCATCCGTCGTTAGGTTCTGCCTGGCTGGGGGTAGTGAGAATGGCTGTCCCTTGTTTTGGTGACAAGCCTTTGCCCGCCATCGAAACTCCTGTTGCAGGCAGGGAATGAGATAATCATGGTTTCCAGGCTGTGGCAATGTTGTGTCCAGACACTTTTTAGGTACCACTGAAATTTCCTCATATGCAGTCTTGCATATGGTATTAGTAAGATGCAGGATGCCATGAAGCCCAAAGCCTGCAGAATTTTTCTTGCAGATAGCTGGGCCTTTGTTGCCATTTCCTTGAAATAGGTAGTCAAGTTGCCTTTGTCTCGAGTGAGATAATCCATCTGGGCAGTTGTGTTTAAGCTTGCACTCAGGAATATTATCTCTTGAGAGGGTACTAGTTTTGATTTCTTTTTGCTGACTGTGTACCCTAGGCATGTTAAAAGTCTTTTCACAAACGTCAGATGCTGTAGTAGAATGTCCTTGTTCTCTGCTTGTATGAGGCAGTTGTCCAAGTAAGGATATATTTGTATTCCTCTTTGTCTCCAGTAAGCAATTACTGGTACCAGGCACTTTGTGAAGACCCTGGGTGCAGTAGATAAGCCAAAGGGCAGTGCAGAGAATTGGTAATGCTTTGAGCCAGCCTTGAATCGGAGGTATCTTCTGCATGATTGTCTGACTGGGACATGCAGGTATGCCTCTTTTAGGTCTAAAGTCACGAGCAAAGCCTTGCTGCCCAGCATGGGCAGAAGCTGCTGCAAGGTCAACATCTTGAATTTTGGTATATCCAGGAAAGTGTTTAGAATAGATAGGTCCAGTATTGGTCTCCATGCTTTGTCCTTTCTGGGTACCAAGAACAGTCTTGAGTAAAATCCTTGTCCCTGCTCTTGCTGTGGCACTTGTTGAGTAGCCCTCATGTCCATGAGAGCTGCGACTTGTTTTTGAGCCTCTGCCCATTGATGTTTTGGCAGGTCTGGCCAACCGTTTGCCCTTGGCAGGGTATAGAAGTGAAACTTGTAGGCTTGTGACACTATGTCTAGAACCCATATGTCCTGGGTTATAATATGCCAATTTTGAGAAAAAAGTGCTAGTTTTCCCCCTAAGGGTGCTGCCAGAGATAAGTGCTTGGTGCAGGCAGGGGGAAGTCATTGGGACTGTTTCCTATATGGTTGTGATTTGTCTTCTCCACCTTTGGAGGTAGAAGCACCCCATTTCTTAGACCTGTAGGAAACTTGCGGCTGTGATCTGCCCCTTTGAGGTCTGTCTGAGACTGGAAAGGACCAATTCTTTGTAGACCAGTGTCTACTAAATCTAGGTGGCTGTACCTGTAAGAAATCCGTGACCGTTTGCATTGATTTAGCTTTGTCCTCCATTTTCTTTAACACCTCTTCTGCCTTAACACCAAACAAGGCATCATGTTATAATGGAGCATCTAATAATTTTGCTTTAACATGATCAGGCAGATTTTGTTCCTTTAACCAAGCATGCCTCCTAATGACAGAACCCGTAACAGCGGGCCTGCAGGAGGCCTCCAGAGAATCAAAACCACATTGCAAAGTATGCTTTCCAACTTGTTAAGCTGCATGCAATAAATCCTGCATTTCTTTGTTTTTTCTACACATTCAGAATTTATCATCATTTTCTGTTTAAGCAGTGTCATGATATATTGCTGATATTTGAGCATATGAAACTGGCAATTTAAGGCCCTTATAGCTAAGGTAGCAGATTTGTAAATCTTTTTTCCCCATCTATCCAGTGCCCTAGAATCCCTGTCAGAGGGGGTAGGGTTTTTTGCAGTGGAAGCCTTGACCCCTTTGGGACCCTGAGAAATAGTTTCTGGGTCTGCAGAGGGGTTTTTGAAAATAAATTTATGAGTCAGGGACCCTGTGGTATCTGTCCAGCTTAACAGGAGCTGGAGGTAAGGAGTCAGGGGTCAGACTAGACTCTGAGAACACATCATCTACAATGTCTAACAGATGGAATAGCTAGAGGCCTGTGTTGAGGTAGTAAAAGGAAGTCTCTGAGCCTCTTCCTAGATTCTGAAAAATCTTGGCTCTCCCAGTGGAAGTGCTCCCTCATAGTATACAAGGTTTCCCCAAAAGAGTAGTCCTCAGGAGGAGAAGCTGAAGGAACTGATTCTTCAGTGTCAGAATCCTCATAGGGGGAAAGAGAATATTCCTGATCAGAAGAGGAATCAGAAGAAATGGAAACCTGATCTGAAGATTCATAGTCAGTCTCTTGCCTAGGCCTCTTATCAGGAGGGGGATGGGAACCCCTTATCAAGGTAATTAAGTCTTCGGCCATTTTGAGCATCTGTTTTTTGGGCATGGAGGCCTGTCCATGTGGCTGGTGAACTTGTTTCTTTGCCTTTAAAGGTGTTTTAGTCTGCCTATGAAGTCAGTTTAATATATAATTGTTTAGGTCTGAATACACCCTCATAAGCCGGTGCCTGCTCAGTGGCTCCGGACCCATCTGAGGGAATAATCTCCGAGGCTCCAATACCTTGAGTTTCCAGTGGCCTGGCCAACTCCACGTGGGAGTCGGTAGCGGCCTGAGACTCTAAAGTAGTGGGCGTCAGGGGCTGTGAAAGCACCTCACTGAGAACCGGCGACTTGCTTAGGAAAAGCTTCATAGTCTGTTTTGGATCTCGGTTGCCTGTCTTTTTCTTTGCTTTTTTTGTGAACTCCGGTAGCCGGATGGCTATCCAACGACATTGTATAATTAAATCTTCGCCCAAAATAACGTAATGCAAAATTGTACCGACGCTTAAAAGTGTGTTGGTTAAATCTAGCACAAAACCGACAACTAGAAACATCGTGGCCAGGGCCTAGGCAAGGAAAACAGTAAGAATGAAAGTCCTTATGAGGTATTTGCTTCCCACAAGAAATACAATTAACTTTTTCTGACATCGGTCTAGAGCAAGAAAAAAGTTTCCCCAATGGGGTACTTAGCTTTTAAAGAAGACTTCGGCTCTGAAGCTCAAACACGAAAATCTCAGGAGTCGGCCAACCGGCACTTGCGAACTGCTTCTGCTTCGGGCACCACGCGGCAAGAAAGACTGAAGAAAATGGCGTCGGCTGCATCTTTTATACCCCTGACAACCACATGACAGAGAAGAGGTGACAGCAACTGGTGCAGGACCCAAGACTTTGGAATTCAGGCTGAGGGCAACCTGCAGGATAACCCAAATGTAATGACTGCAACAGTGAAACACGAAGAACATGTACACATTTTCAAAATCAAGTAATGAAACCATGAAGCAATCCTTGTTTTGTCTGGTTTATTCAAAGTAATGAGTGCTTTTCATCTATTAGACCTCACACAAGCATGTCTAACTCACAGTTCATGACGGCTAAAGGGACTACACTACAAAAAAACAAAGATGATGATGAGTTGTCTAAAGATCCAAATACGGCCACAGCTGAGTCACCTATTTGCAGCTGAGGTAAATTTCTAGCCTACTGAAAGGGCAAAAGCTATCTGGAAATTTTCTCTTTGTTGCTGGAGGTAAAAAGAAGTAAATGGTAAGCTGTTCTATGGTAGAGGCAATATAGCAAAATCCCGGTCATCTGAGACTCAAGCATCCAGCATTTGATTGGCTCATATGCCTTCATATGAGCCAATCAAAAAATTGCAAATCAAAACTGCTTCTACTCAATGCGGAACAGGCCACAGTTCTGCATCGAGTAGAAGTGGCTTTTGATAGGCTTGTTACATCAAGGCTTGGAGTTCTGAAATATGTCTAGCAGAAATTAGTGCACCTAGGACAGCCATTTCCATGAAAGTTTTTTTTTTTAAACTTTAAAATATCACTTAAAACACAGGCACATACAAAACAAACCATATTAACACACTTTTCATTTCCATACATTATACATTACATGTTTTCTTTCTTTACAATAACACTCATTTAGTTCAACATTACATAAACTGCTCAATTCCTGCCCTCTTTTAAACCTCACTCCTCCTGAAACTAATTTGTATGTACTGTTCTCAGAAATTCCATTTATTTCTATGTAATTTGCTCCTTTCCTTTACTAAGGATTCCATTTCCAGTTCTTTCCTTGCTATTGCAATATTCTTCAAAAATAGTTGGTTTAGATTTTGATTCCATTTTCTAGCAGCCAATAAATTTAAACTTAATAAGGCCTTACCCATCTCTAGGTAATTCAGATCCTCTGTCCCACTTCAAAAGAATCATTTCCTTCGTTAAAGAATTTTGGTCCCCCCAAATATTTCTCAGAGTGTTCTGTGGGGAATTTCTAAAATCTGCCAACTTATTACACTCCCCAAAAAAATGTCCCTCGTTACCTCTCTCTCCCATCACAGTTCCAACATTTGCTACCTAACGAGAATTTATGAAGTCTGCTTGGGGTAAAAAAAATACCTACGCAAACACTTCCGAGCAAAAATCCTAAGCCTTCTAGACTTTGTTACATACTTGAGACATACATACATCCTCTCATTGTTCCCTTGTAAATTGTTTTTCCACTCTCTCGTCCCAATCTCTTCTAACCTCTCCTAACTAGCTATTGTGCAACATTTTAGATGCCTTAAAATTATCATCCCTTTCACAGCACCTTCTGCTCTAGTTTCAACCAAAAACTCTACCACAGCAGGTCTTTCATTTAGAACCCCCCCAGCAGGTCTTCCATTTAGGACCCCACCCCTTTTTCTTTGCCTAGGCTCTATCCTGCAGTCCAAACTTCTTCTTGGCCTCATCCCACGCTATTACCTTTCCCTCTCTTATTTGCAGTCAATACCATGGCTCCTTTGCCAGTTTTCTCCTGTAAATTCCAGACCTTTCTTGCCTATTATCTGTACTTCTATTTGCAGTCATCCTTATTGTCAATTTTTTTTTCCATCCTAGTGTTGGTTTAGTGGTTAGAATACTTTCAGCAGCTTTATGAATGTGACATTCTGTGTGGTTATCCTTCTCAAGGATTTGTATCCAAAAATCCTACCTTCTCCTTATTTCTTGACCCTTCCACATATACACTTTTATCATTATCCCTTTCCACTTTGAATTATAACCTTCTGCTTGGGTTATGTATATGAGCCTTAAATGCATAGCTCTAAAATATCCTTTCGAATCAGGTAATCCTAAACCTCTTTGTTCTACTGGAAGGATCAGCTTATCCCACTTAACTCTTGCCCTTTTCCACTCCTAGATAAATTCCTTCAAATCCTTATTGTTGTTCACAACTTCTCCTCTGGTTCATACAAATATGCCTGACTTGTACACAAAACTGAAAAGCCTAAAATCTTTTTCATGCTTGTATCTTACTGTTTATCTTTTTAGTCACTTCCCTGCCATAACAGACATCTCTTCAATCCACATTCATAAGTACTTCATCTTATGTCCAAATATGTATGGGTACTGCTGAACTAATTCTTGTGTGGGTGCATAATTTACGGCTATAGCCTTTATTTTATCTTCAATAATGTTATATCCTGAAAAGACGTGAAACCGTCTCGAATGTTCCACAATGCCAAAATGTCCTTTTCTAGACTTAAGTATAAAATATCTGCAAATAAAGCTAGCTTTCTTGATTATCATACTAATTATATTCTTGAATTTGAGTCAATTTTCTTTGCCAATGGCTCTAAATATATAATGCAAATAAAGGGGAACAAGGACAATCCTGCCCAATTCCTCTGTTCAAACACAACTTATCAGAGAGAAATCCTCTCACTGTAATTCTTGCTTCTGATACTGCATATAAACTCCTAATTAACCTTATTCATAGGAAGTTACTATGCTATTGGCTCTAGGGACCTTACAAGCCTAGCCAAGTTCAACCCCTTGTTCCCAAGAGTATCTGTTTACAGCAGACACTAAAATCAGCATCTATTGCCCCAGTCTAAGAGGGACACAGGTGAAACTCCCAGGGTGAATTTATGGTTATCCATCCAATCATCCAAATTGTGCTTAAATACGGTCAACAAGGGGCTCTGTTTATCGAATTGGAAGCCTGTTCCAAAGGTGAAGCAAGCCAATGGGATACAAATCTGTCCCTCCAGCAGGTTCTGTTAATGTTACATACCAGATTGTTGAGGTCCTTAGAGTGAGAGACCAGTGTGCCATTTGACTTGCAAATGTGCATTTCCATTAAAGCAGGGTCAGAAACTGCCTTATATGCAAAGTACGGGTTACCTCTGAGTAGTCTGCATGACATATCACAGATGCTGGAGACCCTGAATTCTCTTTGTAAGGAACTTTTGTAGTCTCTCCAATTGCTGCAGGTGCTTGGAAAGGTACATACCAAAGGGAGCATTGTACTCTATTATTGGCCTGATGAGAGAAGACTACAGGGAAGGGGGGGGGGTTATAACCTCTTTTTCTGGAGGCAATGCCCTTGCTTATGAGATGACCAACATAAAATGCCCTTCTTACCACTGTGGAGACATGATGATTAAAGGTAAGGTTGCTGTCAACCTGTGTGCCCAGATCTCTCACCACTGAATGCATGCTTAGGGTATTGCTATTGACATGGTAGTTTGCATGAAAATCACCCTTACTGGAGGGGATGATGATTAAGTTTAAGACCATGCTCTTTTGTATCAGGTTTAAGACTATGACTTTGACACCAATCGTTAGTCTGCATAAGTCCCTCTTGCAGGATGGTGACATCATTAGGGGACTCAATGACTGCTCTCAGTTTGTAGTCATCAGCAAACTTAGTCAGCCACAGACCATTAATTTTTGCCTGGACTTCGGAGATGTAGATTCCAAACAGTAGGGGTCCCAGAACCAAGCTCTTTGGAATACCACTGGCTACCACTGGCTACGGACCTGCTGAAGGAGTTGGAGTCCCCTATTTTAATTGTACGAGATCTATCAGTGAGCTAGTTTGCAACCCACCTGGCAACATATGGGTTGATACACAACTGGGTAAGTTTATCAAAGATGCCTGACTGGGAGATTGTGTCAAAGGCCTTAGCCAAGTCTAGGCAGGCCGTATGCATAGATTTACCCTCATCCAGGGCTTTGGTGAATGTCTCAAAGAAGTCCACCAAGTTTAACAGGCATGATCTCCCCTTGACAAAGCCAAACTAGATGGGGTCAAGCATTTGAAGATTTCCTATATCTTTGTTGATAAGGTCCACAATGATTTGCTCCATGGCTTGCAGATAAGGCTGGTCAAGCTAATGGATCTATAGTTCCCAGGGTCAGTGGATGCACCCTTTGTGCAAAAGGATAACAGTAGGGGTTTTCCATTTGTCTGGGATGAAGGCAGTGCTCAGGCTGCGACTGGAAACAAAACCCAGTAGTGTTGCCAATTCCTGTTTTAATCCATATAGAACACAGCCTGGGATGTTATCTGTTCCCACACTGGCTGTTTTTGGCCTCAGAGAGGGTGCTTAACACCTGCTCCTTTGAGATACTAGGTGGTGGACAGATGGTAGGAATGCTTTGGGGTATGTGTAGCGGGGACAGGAGAGTGAAGTTTTCAGTGAACCTGTCTGCCAGCAGGTTTGCTAAATCCACAGGTTCAGTACATTTAGTATCATTGGCTACAAGTTCAGTGCAAATCTGGGACTTTCCTTCGAGGAAATGGATGTAAATAAAGAACAACTTATGGTTGTCCTTAGTTAGGAAAGATAATCTGGATTCATAGTTAGCTTTGGAGGACTTCACAAGAAGTCTTATTTGCTTGTTTACATTGAGGAGGGAGTGTTTCCAGTTTTGTGACCACTCTTTCCTACTCACAGACAGCAACTTATTTCTCTTATTGTAAAGCCTGTTTATGGCAGATGTCCACTAGGCAGGTTTGTTCTTCCTTGAAGATCTTACCTTGGTCCAATCAGGTACAGCAGTGTCAATACAGTTGTACAGATGTTTATATAAAGCATTGGTATCTATTCTATCTGTGAGCGGAGGAGATATGAAGCTATTTATGCCATGTCCTAACAGGTTGCAATTGGCCTTGGAGACGTTTTTTCTAAATGGTGCTGGCGGGGTTCTAGCATTACAGTTACTTCTAACGAAACTGGTTTGCAATCAGTACTTTGGGGAAGTGCAATGGTCCCTCCATGTTGGTGAGCACCACATCCAGGATTTCTGAGCCCCTTGTGAGGGTGTCGGCTAGCTGATCCAGGGCAATGGAGTTAACGAAATCCAGGAACCTTTGGGCAAGTGAGTTAGTACACACAATTTACTATGTCAATGGATGGGTAATTAAAGTCACCCAAAACCAGGGTATTCAGTTGCATCTTGATTGACTCAAGTAGATCCAAGTAGGCTGAGTGGATGCCCTGATTCATGGAGGGGGTCCTTTGCTGGCAATGACTTGAAGAGCGGTCTTACCAACAACCAACTGCACCTGAAGTAATTCCAGGAAATCGTGCTGTACAAACAATCTAGAGGTGTATTTACCTTTAACAAATGATACACCATCTTCTTTTGCTCTCACACCTTCAGTTTGTGGTCTGAATGTGTGGAAGAAAATGTAACCTGGTATGGCTGGGGTGCTCTCTCTGTAGCCTTAAACAAGATCTCTGTGACTGCAAAAATGTCAGCATCTTCCAAGATAAGGACTGCTTCCAGTGAGTGCAGTTTCATGTTTAGAAACCCTGAGGTTGTTCTTAGAGGGTATTTTCACGTTGGGAAGTTTGTTCTTGTGACATTGCCTAAAAAGGACAATATGGGAGAAGCAAGAGCCTTAGCCAGTAACTGAAATCCCAAGGGTGACAGATGTAGACCATCTCTGGCAAAGCTTTGAGGTCTGTACACCATATCATCTCAGGCTGATAAATATTGGACCCCTCAGAATGACACCAGAAGCTTAGCCAATTGCTGAAGTTAGTTTTTGGTTTGTATTGTGGCATCATCCTAGGCAATGGTAAAATGCTGCTTAAGACTAGAGACATACTTGCCCGAGACACAAAATCAGAGAGCACAGTCATGTCTCTCTTCATATATTACAGTAAGGTATATCTCAATTCATTCACACCAACATGGATTATGACGGAGTCATAAAAGCACTTGTTGAGAGGCTTGAGTGCATGTGTGATGTGGTGGATCCCGGCACCTGACAGACAGCTGGTGACCTTTTCCTTATCCAACCTGGCGACAGGGACATCTGTATGCAGTCACCTTTGACTAAGATGTTTGGTTTTGTGTTATGCCTTAGGGGCTTGTCTGATGAGACACTGGTGTGTCTGATGTTTTGTGCACTATGCTCTGCAGACTATGCATTATGTCAAGTGTGCTTGTGTTTGGGATGTCTCCAGTGTTTAGGTAAGCTTCTGGCAAGGACCACCACATATATAGGCTTGTGTGTTGCTGGTTTGGTTGATGCAGGAGGTGGTGTGTGCATGCGGACAATCTGCTTAGTGTCTGACTTGTGAGTGAGAGAGCCTGGATTCTAGGTTCTTAATACAGATGCATTTCTCACATACTGAATTTGTGTGGACTAGAAGAAATGGGTAGTCAGCGTACATGAAGCAATTGCTACATTGCCT
This sequence comes from Protopterus annectens, assembly GCF_019279795.1. Taxonomy (NCBI): domain Eukaryota; kingdom Metazoa; phylum Chordata; order Ceratodontiformes; family Protopteridae; genus Protopterus; species Protopterus annectens. The sequence continues at coordinate 669,745,468 of NC_056737.1, forward strand.
CAGGATGCCCATGTCAGTCAGGCTGGCTGAAGAAGCTGTGGGAAATTATCCATCCATAGAGCTAGGCAAGTTTATGTCGTCAGGAACAGGGAGAGGACAGGAAGGACCAGGTAAAGTAGAGGACAGGAGAAGTGGTTAAAAAAAAACAAAAAAAAAAACAAGGTACGAAAGGCTAGTGGATAAGATCTGTGTTGGTACCTCTGGAGCTTCTCTGAGTGAATCACCTGTCAGTGAAACACAATCACAAGAATCCACCACTGGAGCACCAGCATAGTACTACGGGAAAATTAGCAATCAAAAAGTTCTGTGTCTATAACCGCCAACGATATCCACCACTGCACAGCAGTTGGCAATGGTGCATATCACACAAACATCGGCCTTTTAAAATAAATGAAAAAACCTTACTGGTGGGCAAAATAGCCGATCAAATGCTCAGAACAGAGCTCTAGACCTACAGATGGGTCCTTTGTTACCACATTCGTGCCACAAGGGTGCAGAGGGGGCTCTCCAGAAAGTTTGCTGGAGATTAGTGCTCAATTCAATCAAAACTAGACATAGCAAAAATCTGTGACTAGTTAGTCAATGCTAACACAGTAACGTGCCCAGAACACAAGCAGATGCAAAACAGTTTAGAACAGGCAAAAATGCAGTAAAAATGCAGACAAATAGCAAAACAGTGAAGAATAGTTAGCAAGTGCAAAAATTCAAGCATTAACCATCTTATCTTTTGGTTGTAGGCCTCGGATGGCTCTGATGCAGGTAGAGTACTGGCTGGATGCCTAACTCAGAGGAGCTTGGTTAAAACAAGCACAAACCAGAGCAAATGCAGGCCTTTTAAAATAAGTGAAAAAGCCTTACTTGTGGGCAAAATAGTCAATCAAATGCTCAGAATAGAGCCGTAGACCAACAAGCTTCAATGGGTCCTTAGCTACATACTCCTGCAACAGGGGTGCAGAGGGCCCTCTCCAGGAAAAAGTTTGCTGGAGATTAGTGTTCAATTCAATTCAAACAGAGCTAGTCACAGTAAAAATCTGTGACTAGTCTATGCTAACACAGTAAAGTGCCCAGAACACAAAGCAGATGCAAAACAGTTCAGAACAGGCAAAAATGCAGAAATAAACAGCAAAACAGTGGAGAAGCAAGTGCAAAAATTCGAGCAATAATTGTCTTATCTTTGGTTGTAGGCCTCGGATGGCTCAGATGCAGAATACTGGCTGAATGCCTAACTCAGAGGAAAAACAAGGAAATGCAAATGCTTCCACTGCACTACTCAAATTCCCAACTTACTCTCTTGAATGCCTTCTCTGCATCAAGACCAACCAATATAGGTATTTTCTTAGATTCTATCTCCCTCTAAATCATCTGTGTTCTATTAATGTTGTCAAATGTTTGCCTCCTCTCCACAAAACCACAATGATCCGTGTCTATTAATTTCCGTAACACCTTTGCCATTCTTTTAGCTAGTACAGACAAACTTTAAAATGAATTTAAAACTGTAATAGGTCTATATGAAGTTGGGTCTGATTTGTCTTTAACCTCTTTGGGTAATACAGCTACCAAATCTTGCTTTCAGGATGCTGGTGCTTCCCCTCTTTTTAAAATACTACTAAACAAAACCTTCCAGATTTTTATCACTTTATTCCCTCCCAACTTCCAAACTTCCACAGGAATTTAAGTGAGCATTTTGACGTTAACTGAAGCAGCAGACAAAGAGGAAGAGTAAATTTTCCAGCGCAGAACACAGGTCTCAAAGGGGTTCTGGTGCTTTTCTGGGTGGCTTTAGGTGCAGAATCCTTTTACAAAACTATGTCCTAGACTGAGAGGAGGAGATGAGGGTGCAGCAGTAAACTGGCAACAGATTTCTTTGAGTTCAGAGGTTTGGACCTGTACTTTGGTTTAGTACCTGTTAGCGACACCTCAGGTTGCAGGTTCGAGGTCACGACCCAGATTTCGGTCCCCATGCACCTCCTTACACACAAACTCCTGGTGTCAGTAGCTGGTGCATGCCCATTGAGCCAGCTCCTGTACTTCACTTAAAATATAAGCTTGCTTTTAAAAAGTAGGGGAACAGCTGAAAGCTTAGTACTACCTCCTCCTCGTGTTATACATCATTAATTTTGCGAGTTCGACAAAGTTTTTATTTATTTATTTAATTAATTTTACCTACATATCTGCAAGAGGTTCTCTGGTTCGATCCTCGGCTGGGGTGCCTTCTGTACAGAGTCTGCATGTCCTCCCTGTGGTCACGTGGGTTTCCTCCCACATCCCAAAGACATGCTGTAAATTGGCCCTAGGTGTGAGTGCGTGCATGTGTGCGCCTTCTGTGGAAGGCTGGCAACTTGACACCGTAAAACTTCACTGCCAATCATGAGCGGATAGTGATCCGCTGTGGCGACCCCTAACCGGGAAAAAGCCGAAAGAAGAAGATCTGTGTTACACTGCTATGAGCTCATTAATGCAGAAGTTACTATTATGCAAGACTTCAGTGTCTTACATGCAAACTTAACTGGGTATTTAAGAACAGTATCCCAGTCTTTTTTCTTAAGTATTTGCATTTAAAGTATCAGTTTCCACTAGCAAAGTCTAGGAGGATGACATACTTGAAGGAAAGATTTTATTTGTAGGCTAAGGATGATGATGATGATGATATTTGTTAATTATGGAGGTTGTAGTTGCAATCATGGACACAGAGAAAAAAAATCATCCTATGTTTATGTTGTTGTCATCCCTAGATGGATTTCATATTATCGGTTCCAAGCTGTTAATTTTTGGGCACCTTAATCTGATAAACTGACTGCATTTTCACAGATTTTTCACACCTAACTATAGCTCAGATTACTAAAAATGAATGTAAAATTAACTTGCATCAGGTCACAGATTATCAACTGCTCAGTTATTTTAGGAAGAGAAATGTTACCAAATGAAAACAAGATCTCAATTTCCTTTCAATCTGCCTTTGTCGAAAATCAAGACTGCACAGAATACAAAAATGGGCCTCCAATATTAATCATAAGCAAAGACCTTACCCTATACATGACATATAAATGATATTTGTCATCTGCTCTTAAGAATATAAAATAACAAAAGCAGAAAGTCTGGACACCTGACTGAGGTTATGGCAGATTTTACTATTACACACCAAAGTACCACTTGTCTGTTTTTGTTTAATATTTAAATCATGCAGTACTGGAAACACCTAGTGCTGCCTCCACATGATTCACAGCTACACAATAAGTACTTGTGTAGAGATTATAATAAAAGGTTAACAGTATCAACATACTGCAAAGCTTAAGATATAACAAAAAGAAATCAATGAAAGCTTGTAGTATGAATCCCAATCACAAAGCAGTTTTGATACTATACAAAAGGCTGAATAATGCTTCCATAAAATGGAAATGGCATCTGTGAAAAAAAAAAAGTTGTTTATATCGGATGCAAACCTGCAAGATCACCAGAGATGCTGTTAATACTGATGCTCAGTAAGAAGTGCATCTGCAGATATGACCACTCTTTCAGGAAAGAGCAAGACTAGGATTCAGCTTATAACATTTACTGATGTCTTTCTGAAATATGCATGAAGTAGGGCATTAAAATAAACTGATTAAGAGAGATATCCAAAATGATCTGTACTGAAGGTTACAGGTCTATAATATACATAAAAATGCATAATCATACCAATGCTTAAATGGCAGTTTATATGCAATTTAACAAAAATAGCATTTAATAAATGCACACAAAATGATATCGGTTGATGCAACATCATCCAATTTTTTTAGAAACCTGGGAAATTCTGTAGAGAGATCTTGCTAGAAAGGGTCAAGTTAGTAACTGAAAAAGTTTACAAGTTAAATTTTCAAAAATAAACTTCTGTTACTTCAGACTGTGTCAAAGCCAATATGCTGGCATAAATTAAATGCAGTGGTGAGGTAACATATGGCACCTTTAATGAACAAGAATTAGTAAAATCTGAATGCAAACCACACAGATATCTCAGGACTGAAAAAAGGGAAAGGAAATATAAAATTATGCCTACCGCAGAACATGAGATGATATCAAGCCAAATTCTGCCCTGTTCAAGTAGATCAATCAGATAAACCTGATCAATTGCTAACAATTTCCAAACTCTTACATGTTGCCAATTTTATCACAGCTATCAGTGAGGTTCTGAAACATGTATGCCTAAATTCTCTTTTTAAATGAAGACATTCACGGCTACAAAATAGAATTTCAAAGTATTTCAGAACATAAAGTCATGAGACACACCAAAATGCAGCCTGTACTTTGGGGTTATCATTAGGGATGTCGCAGCTGAAAGAAACTGGCAGTGACCATGGAAGCTAACGTTATGAAATTTCTGGTGAATAGTCAATGCCCAACCCTTCCTCGTTATACCTAAAAGTCAGCCTGCTTTGGCTACATTTTGCCATTAATTCTGCTCTTCGCTCTCTAAAAAAACTAACTTACTCATTTGGCATAGGTTCATATGTTCATAGGTAAATACTAGGTTAGCTGTCCATATGGGCCATTTTAATTCTAGCTTGGTTCCCTGTGAATGGTGAGAATCAAACTTTGTACTTTATGTTTGTGAGGTAAACACCTTAACAATTATACCACCTCTCCCCCCTTATATGCTGTATGGTATGGGATTCTCTTGTACACTCCACAAGACAGGCCAATGTTTACTTTCAATACACTAACTGGTAAACACACACAGCAATGCTTTCAAGTGTGCCTCATGAGCCTGTCTCCTCTTAAGTTGTTCTTCTTTCGGATTTCCCCGGTTAGGGGTCACCACAGCAGAACTCCGGTCCGCTAATGAGTGGCAGTAGATTTTTTTTTTTACGAGTGCCGAGGTGTCAGCTTGAAGCCCAACCTTCAACGAAGGCACGCCCATTTTACACATCTTTCTAACACCACTCGACCGCGGGGAGGACATGCAGACTCCACACAGAAGGCGCTCCTGCCGAGAATCGAACGGGTGAACCTCTTGCTGTGAGGCAACAATGCTACCACTGCGGCTTTTGTCTCTCCTCTTAAGTGATTTGCTCAAAATGGGATAATATGCAAGTAAAGATTGCAAGAATCAAGCCCTTTAAGGTCCAACATGGAGCTTAAAGTTTGCTACTCTACCCAGTAAACTATATTATCAGAAATTTAGAATACAGGATGCCTTTACAGACAAGTGACATACTCTGTTATGTTATACAGTGCAGCAAAAACACAAAACGGCCCGTCATAGATTAATACCAAACTGGGATGTCCAAAAAATGGGATATTGAGAATTCAGTGAACAAACAGTCACAGACCAATATAGCTACAACTATGTTATCCATATACAAATGTAAATGTGCTTGCACCCATATGTTTCTATATATGCAAATTCAGCAGATGCAATATGTACTCCTTGCCAGTCACTATCTGTAGTATACAAGTCAGATGTATGCAGTCGCAGGCATAATGTTCCTCTTCCAAGTGCACTCAAAGTGATGCAGTACCCCGCCCCCAGCCAGTATTATACTTGAAAACAGGCACATACTTACATCAGTAAAGTAAAAGCAATATAGGCAGGCTTACACTCTGTAATGAAATTGTCTTTCTTGAAAAAGCAACAAAAAAAGATATCAAAAACACTAAATATAATTTGGCCTCAAGTTCCATTACTAAACAGCTCCCTCTAACTTAACATTATCAGTGGATGCTAGTTCATCTTCATCCTGTACAGTATAAACAGTAAACTAAGAAAGTCAATAACACCAGAAAATGTAAACTTCCAAACGAACAGGAAGCTTAAAAAATAGCAATAAGTAATCAAGTAATAAATTGAAACATATGTACAGTACTTTAATTTGCCTTTTTTCTACCTTACAATATTCACCTTCACAAATCCTAGCTTATGTTATCAACTTTCCTTGCCACACTTACACTTAAATACCTACGTAACCCAATTTGGAGTTGTGGGTGATGTGGTGGACACATGGAAAAATAGGGAAAATTAATTAAACTGCGATATATCAAGAGGATGTAGGAGGAAATCAGGCACCTAATGAAAACCCATGCACACACTAGGGAGGACATGTAGACTCTACAGAAACAAGACTATAGCCAAGAATAAAACTGCAGAACCAACCACTGTGAGACAGTCAGCAAAACTTAAAAAGGACAGCATAAAAAAAATTAAGTGGTCTTCCTCATACCTCTCAATTATCCCCATTTTTCTTGCACATAATTTTGCTCTGTTTTTGCTAAACTCTAACTCTGTAATAGAATAGAAAGAATTACTGCTTCAGACATCTAATTCTTCAGCAAATGTACATTGATATGTTGTTTTTCTTTCGGCTTTTCCCGGTTAGGGGTCGCCACAGCGGAACTCTGGTCCGCTAATGATTGGCAGTAGATTTTTTACAGGGGCAGAAGTGCCAGCTCGACGCCCAACCTTCAACGAAGGCACGCCCATTCTACGCATGTCTTTCAAACGCCACTCGACCGCGGGGAGGACATGCAGACTACACACAGAAGGCGCTCCAGCCAAAACCTCTTATTTTATCATATTTTAGAGCTGAAGCGCCGATATTTCCACAAGTTGTCCCCCCATCTACTTCTGCTTTGCTCCTCTACTGATAATTTTGCCTGGACCCCCCCCCCCCCCAATGCTGCCTTACTAAATCAATTTGTTTCCCCCTACCTTCTGAGGGCAGTACAGTTGATTCATTTAGTGCAGCAAGGGATAAATGGACATGGAAAAGGATAATCATCCATGCAGAGGAAAGAGATATCAAGTCCAATCTCCACTATGATTGTCCAGCTTATTATTGGGCATGCAATGTGTGCAAGTGACAGCATGTCACTCACTTCAGTGAATGATGCAACTCCTCAAAACTGTCCAGTCCTCCTTAAAGACACTGTCCCCTCCCCCCTAAAAGAAAGGTGAGCCAACTGGAATACTCCTCCTTTCACATCTCCAACAAATATTCAAGTCAGTAAAACTTTGATTATCTGGATCTTAGTCAGAGCTTTGTTCCTCCTCTCCATCAGAGCTGACCGACTGCTGCTCCTTATCCAAGGTCTTTGCTTAACTATGATTACTTTGGTTTTGATACCAATTTCTGACAAAGAAAAGTTGTGTAAAATCTTACCATAAGCATAGATGCCCTTCACTTCTATGTTGTAGTATTCTGTACAGTTTGGTTTTCTCCTCTTGCTACCCGAACATCCGGCCAGTATACCAAAGTCTGCAGTCACTGTATGGTGCGTGGGACATGGTAAGCACAGCGTGGTCCACAAAAGTGACGTCTGCATGCACCAGACTTCAGAACTGAGCTCCCCAGTCAGAACCAGTCCCAAAGAATGTAGTGCAAGCCATGTGCCATCCAAGAAGGGAAATGCCTGATATCCGGTGGTGTAGGTGGGAGGGAAGGAATACAGCAACATGGAAGAGAAGGACATCTATGGTTATGGCAAGATTTTACACAACTTTTCTATGTCCTCCTATTCACATGTTGCAGTATTCTAAACAGCTGGGTGAGTGCCAAAGCTCAGTGTGAGGAAGGGGGTGGTGGCCTAGAAGCATTCTCCAGGAAACCATGATCACCCTGGCGAATCCAGCCATGGACCTGGGAATCTGGTCTATTTTATGCTTTGTGAAAGTGTGCAGATAAGACCAAGTGGCAGCTTCAAGAAGAGTAGAGGTGTCCAGGCCTTTGAAAGCAGCTCCAGATGAGGCCACTTCCCTAGTGGAATGGGCTTTAAACTTGCCTCATAAGTGTTTACCATGGTGTGGTAACCAAAGCTAATAGCACAGGAGATCTAGGCTGAAATGGTTTGCTTAGTTACTGCTTTCCCCAGGGTCACCAAACAGACAAACAACTGGTCAGCCTGTCTGATGTTCTTGGTTTTGTGCAGATAGAACCTGAGCTGTCTGTGCACATCAAGGGAATGATGTAATCTCTTCACTGTCTCCCTGTGGATTGGGAAAGAAAGTGTGTAGGTGGAATACTGACAGGGATGAACTTTGTATTATGTGGAGGGGAGTCTGTTCCACAGCAGCAGTATCTTCTGCGAGATATACTTTCCTACAAACCATTCTGCTGATGTTGCAGAAAAGGTTTAGATCCCTAGACCAAGTACTTCTGATGCTATTTGACTTGCTGATGTGCAGTAAATCCATTAGTAATGGGTTGGAGGATGATGTGTATGCCATACACCGTTCACCTCTTAGCAGTCTGTAAGAGACAGAATATACAGACAGGGGCTGAGTTGGTCCATGTAGGAAATGTTTAGGCCTGGGATTCTTTTAGTAAGGTATCTCAGCGGGTGTTCCAGTTATTGCATCTGTCTGGACAGATACAAACAAAAGAGGGCATTTACATGCAATGGCTGGCCTAATGAGGGTTGCGTGAAAGGGGACAATGACATCCCTTGATCTAAACGCAATCCCTTTGTTTATAAGCTGTGAGGTACAGAAGGACTTTCTTACAACAGACACATGCTGGTCAAAAATTAGGTCACTGTGCACACAAGTTCCCAAATACTGAACAACTGAGTCATCTCTTAGGGGTGTATTGTCAATGTACTAGTTACTTGGGGTAGATGACTTCTCAAAGAACATGACGCATTTTTTGGCATTTAGTTTCAGTCCATGATTTTGACACCATTTATTTATCTGGGGCAAATCTTCTTGCAGGATGGCCAAGTCATTTGGGGATTCAATGACTGTTGCTAGCTTGCAGTCATCTGCAAACTTAGAGCCCTTTGGTATTGGCTTTAAATTCAGAAAAGTAGATGTCAAACAGGAGAGATCCCAGCACAAAACCCTAGGTGACTCCACTGGTGACTGGTCTCTTTGTGGAGGTAACTTCTCCTATTTTGATTACCTGTGTCATATCTGAGAGACGGTCAGCAATTCAGTGGGTGATACAAGAGTTTATTCAGCTTTTCTACTATGCCTGAGTAGAGAATTGTGTCAAAAGCTTTGGCCAGGTTGAGGTATACAATGTGTACCACTTTGCTTTCATCCACAATTTTGGTAACATTTTCACAAAAAAAAAAATCCACTAGGTTGAGTAAGAAAGATCTGCTCTTGATGAATCCAAACTGAAACAGGTCCAGTGTTTGGAGGTTCCCTATGTCCTTGACTGATTCATTCCATGACAAGTCTTTCCATTGCTTTGCATATGAGGCTGGACAGACTTACGGACCTGTAATTGTTAGCAAATATTCTTCCTTCGGACTGTTAACAAGTTAATGTTTGCTACAACATTATAAATTCATGTTTGCTGCCAAATGCAACTTAGACTGTGCTCCTAATTCAAGACAATTTTTTATCCCTGAAAGTTACTTTATGCACACATCTTGAAAACAAGAAAAAAAAGAAGGGTTATACTTGCTTAGATGCTTTTATTAATAATGCAAATGGAAATATATCACTGAAGGTTAAAGAAGTGCTGGTAACTGCTTTGTAACAGTACTGCTCTCTCCTGAACACTTCTGTGCAAAGCGGGAAGTGATTTTTCATTCACTTTCTCCTTAATTCAATAAATGACAAGTATCTCTCATGAGCTCTTGTCAACAGTTTCAAAAACTATTTCTGGGAAAATTATGGCTAGCACCAACAGCAGCTTTAAAATAATCTAAAATTACACTTCAAAATTAAGCTAATTTTAGAAACATCTAAATATTTCTCCAAATAAAGATATACTGCAGTAGGTGATGTGATGCCACTGAAGAAAATGTTTTAATAATAAATATGCAGGAATGTGTGAAATCCTCTTAGAAGGCAGCTCCAAAAGATGTCACAGTTGTTACTTCATTTTTTTTTCCTTTCAGCCATTTCTTCATTCTCTCTAGTTAGTGTTGTCATCTTTTCAGATACCCAAAGTGGATTTTTTGTTTGTTTTTGTTTACAGAAACATGAGCTTTTGCAGGACAAACCATGCCCACAACCAGTGCAAAGGACTAGACTTCACTTTTTTCCAAGACTTAAAGTTTACTTTTTATAGAAACTGAGCCATCAAATTAAGGAGTTTCAGATACAGAATAATTGTGTTATGCAACAGTTACAGGAAAGCTAGAAAATATTTTTCTTAAAATCTCAGAACATTTCCCATGTTTTCATGTCCCCCATGAACACAAGTGGCAAAACAGGAACTACTTTGTGTAAAGAGGGACAGGAGGTAACCCCTATCTCCAGCTAGCAATAAACACATAGTGCAGTGAAGTCGGAAAGCTCCCCCCCCCCGCTTCCTTCAGCACGCACACGCAAAGGCAGCAATATATAAAGGGGAAATGCAGGACTGAATTTACAAAGTAGTTGTCTCAGTGACCTGGGCCAGATTATCTTTATTCTAAGTCAAACACCCACATACACACTTTTTGACTGGTTAGAAAACTAGATACAAAATGAGAACAAGCACTGTGTGAATTCAAATGCATTATTTAATCTGGTTTGATAATATAAGGAAAATATTTTAGTTACACCAACTACTTGTGAACAGGGTGAAGGAGGCTACCCTGATTACACCTTGATGCTTCTGCGACACATCGGCTATCCAACAGCTTTGCCACTCATCTATTAACAAAACTGCACTGCTGCCTTCCCACTCTTGGCTGCAGGACATATCAACATATTCTGCAGCCAGCAGAAAAGTAGCAGCAATTTTGTTTTCCTCCACTGTTCATTGACAGGTAGGAAACAGCACTAACATAATGCAGCATCTCCTGTGGGGAAGGACTAAAAGCAGATCATGTATGGCAAAATGGGAGAGCTAACAAATCACTAAGCTTTCTCTGTTTTCTTTTACATAAAAAATCAAAATGAGTATCACTGGTACTGGTGGGCTCCTGTCCCAGCCTACCAGACAGTAGTAGGACCAGAGTCCCAAGAGCCCAAACAAATCAGCACCAGTTATTACTCTGACATTAACAAATGGTTTTGCACACAATATCCAAGTACATTTACAATGTGCAAACACATTTATTAAAGCCAGTTTAACAGCTGTTAACTTGTACAGGCTCTTGGGATTCTGGTCTTGGTACTACTTAGAAACTGGGACAAAACCCCACAATATCAGTAACAAAGATGGTGATGTATGCAAGTTGTTTCAAAAAGTACAGTTTTGTACCTACCATAAATGTAGATGTTCGAGTGCTCATACATCTGCAGTCATAACAGATGGGTTATCCTGCCGTCAGGCGGGTCCTCGGTCGGCCGAATTCCAAAGTCTAGGTCTGGCGTCGGTTGTCGTCGCTTCTTCCCTGACGTCAGTGCGGCAGGGATATGAAAGAGGCAGCCGACGCCATTTTCTTCAGTTTTTCTTGCCCCAGATGTCAGGTGCCCCCAGAAGGAAGGCAAACATAATGTTATGCAAAGATGCAATGTTGATAAATCAGAAACAGTAGTTGCAAGCAAATACACCATAAAAGAATACCCCAAAAAGGTTATATGAAAAGTGTTTGTCATAAGCCTGTCCTAAGATGGGATGGAGGGAGGGAAACCTGGACTGCAGCTGTATGAGCACTCGAACATCTACATTTATGGTAGGTACAAAACTGTACTATGTTCATCGTGCATACAGCTGCAGTCATAACAGATGGGTAGAATCCCAAAGCTAAGTAAGGGTGGTAGGCACTAAGTGGAACTAGGAGGAGCTAGGATGCCCTGCAGGACTGCTGTGGCAAAGCCCGCTCTAGATTTTGAGTATAGTGGGAGGTGATAGTGCTTGGAGAAAGTGTGCACTGAACTCCAGGTGGCTGCCTCCAAAATGTCCTTGGTAGGGACCCCCCTGAGGAAGGCTGCAGAGGTAGCTGTGGCTCTGGTGGAGTGGGATCTGATGCATGCAGGCACAGTTTTTCCATGAAATGAGTAACAAAAGCGTATGCAGTGGGCTATCCATTTTGAAATTGTCTGTTTGGAAATAGCCTTTCCTTGAGCACCTGCAGCATAGGATACAAAGAGTTGCTCAGGTTTCCTGAATGGCTTTGTTCTGTCCAAATAGTAACGAAGTTGCCTGTGAATGTCCAAGGAATGTAGTAGTTTTTCTCCTTTGTTTTGTGGATTAGGATAAAAGGTAGGTAAGTGGATAGTCCGATTCAAAGCTACACTGGATACTACCTTTGGCATAAAGGTAGGGTTGGTTCGTAAGGAAACTCTGTCCTGATGGAAAATGATGAATGGCTGCACAGCCATGAGGGCCTGTAGCTCTGAAACCCTGCGTGCTGAGGTGATAGCCAGAAGAAAGGCTGTTTTCCATGACAAGTACTGTAATTCTGTTGAAGAAGCTGGCTCGAAGGGAGGAAGGGTCAGCTTTTCCAATACGAAGTTGAGGTCCCAAGCAGGGACTGGTGGTTTCCTTGGGGGTTTTATATTCTTTGCCCCTCTGAGGAGCTGCCTTAAGAGAGGATGAGAGAATAAAGGAGGATCTGTGTTGTATTGTGCAGAAATGGCTGAAGTGTGGATCTTGGAGGAGAAGGAAAGTCCATTGTTTAACATCTCAGCTAGGTACTGCAAAATATGAGGTATATTTATTACCCAAGGATTCTGTCCCTTTTCTTGATTCCAGGCACAAAATCGTTTCCATTTGGCGGAGAAGGCCTTTCTGGTAGAAGGTCTTCTGGCTTCCAAGATGACGTCCTGCACCTCCTTGGAGAGGAGAAACTGTTGGGAAATCAAAGAATTCTTCATGCAGCTAGATTTAGAGTTTTGAGATGGCTGTGAAGAGTTTTGTAGTTGTGCTGGGACAACAGAAGAGGGACTAGAGGTAGGGTCCATGGTGGGGAATGTGTCAGGCTCTTCAGGAGCGGATACCAGTGTTGTCTTGGCCAGTCTGGAGCATTGAGAATCATTTTCGGCCTCTCTGCTCTGGCTTTTAATAGAACTTTGGGCAGCAGAGGAAGAGGCGGGAAGGCATAGACTGTCAATGTTGCCCAATTGAAGGAAAGTGCGTCCACTTTCCAGGCCTGTGGATGATAGGTCCTTGAACAAAATTTTTTCAACTGGCAATTTCTGTGGGTAGCAAAGAGATCTATGTCTGGCTGTCCCCATGCCTGAGTTATCTTTGTGAAAACTTGAGGATGCAACTTATTTCTGTAGGTAGCAAAGAGATCTATGTCTGGCTGTCCCCATGCCTGAGTTATCTTTGTGAAAACTTGAGGATGCAACTTCCATTCGTATGGATCTGTCATATTTCTGCTTAGGTTGTCTGCCAGTGTGTTTTCCTTCCCTGGCAGGAATTGTGCCAGTAGTTGAATTTGCAATTCCAGTGCTGTGTTCCATAGGGTCATGGCTTGCCTGCACAGGGGGTATGAATGAGTTCCCCCCTGTTTGTTTATGTACCACATCACTGTGGTGTTGTCTGTCCTTATCAATAGCTGGCCTGGATGCAGTAGGTCTTTGAAGGTCATAATAGCCTTTTGCACGGCTAGCATTTCCTTTTGGTTGATGTGAAGGTGCTTTTCTTTTCGGGTCCATTTTCCCTGAATGCACTGATCTGTCATGTGTGCTCCCCAGGCATAATCTGAGGCGTCTGTTGTGATGACTTGAGTTGCTTGAGGTACACAGAAAGGAAGACCTGTGTTTCTTTGGCAAGCTTGAGCCCACCACATAAATTCCTTTTGAAGGCATGGAATGAGTGGTATAATTGCTTCCAAGCTGTGGCTGTGTTGAGACCATAAGTTTTTTAGGTACCATTGAAGTTTCCTCATATGCAGCCTTGCACACGGGATTAGTAGGATGCAAGATGCCATGAATCCCAGAGCCTGCAGGACTTTCCTTGCAGTTAGCCTGGTGTAAGTTGCCATTTTTCTGAAGTATTGAGACAGTTGCCCTTGCTTGTCTGGCGTGAGGTAGGCCATCTAGGTGGTTGTATCCAAGCTGGCACCCAGGAAAATTATTTGTTGAGAGGGTATTAGTTTTGATTTCTTTTTGTTGACTGTGTCTGTAGTAAGAATGGGGGCCGAGGAGCCTGCGACCTCGGGTACTGAAGACACCGGTAATGCATTGTCATCGGTACTCAGGGGCTGCGTAGGCGCCTCGCTGAGTACCGGAGAACCGGTAGTCGGCCTTAGCGTGGTTTCAGTTTGAGGTGCGGACCTCGTATGTCGGTCCTTATCTTTGCGTTGTTTGCTCAAAACTGGAGTCGGAGTATCAGATGACATAATATAATTAAATTTTTTGCCAAAAAAGTGAAGGGCGAACTCCGCCCGACACTTAATAGTGCGCTTGTTGAATCTAGCACAAAAACGGCAGGCCGAGACGTCGTGGTCTGGGCCTAAGCAAGGTATACAGAAAGAGTGGAAATCCTTATGCGGTATTTGCTTCCCACATGAAATGCAATTATTAACTTTGTCTGACATCGGTCTGAGGCAAGAAAAGTTTCCAACGGGTACTTAGCTTTCAAGAAGACTTCGGCTGAAATACTTTCGTAAATCTCAGGAGCTGGCCGACCGGCACTTACGAACTGCTTCTGCTTCTGGCACCGCACGGCAAGAAAGACTGAAGAAAATGGCATCGGCTGCCTCTTTTATACCCCTGCCGCACTGACGTCAGGGAAGAAGCGACGACAACCGACACCAGACCTAGACTTTGGAATTCGGCCAACCGTGGACCCGCCTGTCTGTTATGACTGTATGCACGATGAACATCTGTATGGAAATGACTAGGAAAACCAATTAAATATAATAAAACTTCCAGTATAATAAACTACATTACAAGCTAATCACAAAACAGTGACACCATAAATAAGAAGTTATGTACCTACCGTAACGTTCCATGTTAGTTGTCTTCTTCTCGCCTTCTTTCTTGCTGGATGGGTCCAGAGCCGATCCTCGGCTCCGACTCGGCAATCTACTAAAGCTCGAGAGCTATTTACTGGCTTGAGGCCCTCCCTATATCTCACAATGCTATGTGTCAGATCCCCAGATCTCATTTGGCAGAGCTAACACCAAGGAAAGATTCAAGGACACCTGTCCAACCACAAGGAAAACTATAGTACAAAGAAAGAGGAGGACACAATGTACATCAGAGTTGTCCAGAGAAAGAAGGCCCCAAAAGAGGACTCTTCTCGGTCTGTCCAGGCTAGGGGGATGGAGGGTGGGACGCAAGAAAGAAGGCAAGAAGAAGACAACTAACATGGAACGTTATGGTAGGTACATAACTTCTTAATGTTAAGTTGTCTATCTCGCCTTCATTCTTGCTGGATGGGACAGCGTCCCTAGCACCTTAGTCCTGGGTGGCTCATCGGAACAGACTCTTGAGCACAGTGGAATCAAACTCAGCTCTATTTCTAGAGGCCACATCCAACTTATAATGCGAAATGAATGTATGAGGAGTGGCCCAAGTGGCTGCGGCACAAATAGATTCCATTGGTAGTCTTGCTTGAAAGGCTACCGGCACAGCCAATGCTCTGGTGGAATGACCTTTAGGTTTAGCAGGGAGTTGTTTATGTCTGAGTTGAAAATCAAGGTAATAATAGAGGACAACCACCTGGATAAGGTTACTTTGGAAACTGGCCGTCCTTGTTTGCCCTCAGCATAGGATAGGAAAAGTTGGTCTGATTTTCTTATTTGCTTTGTGCTGTCCAAGTAGAAATGTAATTGCCTGTGAACATCCAAGCGGTGCAAATTTTGTTCAGCTTTGTTCGAATAGTTAGGAAAAAATACAGGCAGATCAATAGACTGATTCAGATTTGTTTCAGAGGATATCTTGGGTAAAAACAAAGGATTAGGCCTAAGTGAAACTCTGTCCTTATGAAACACAAGATAAGGAGGATAAATACAGAGGGCTTGAAGTTCCGAAACTCTCCTAGCTGATGTGATGGCTACCAAAAAGAGAGTCTTCCAGGAGAGCAATTTTAAGGAACAGGAAGCCGCTGGTTCAAGGGGGGGGGTCAAGGAAGCCAATATCAAGTTCAAGTCCCACAGAGGCAGGGGATCCCTGACCGGGGGCCTAAGTAACAAAGTTCCTTTGAGAAAGGCCTTGAAAAGTTTGTGGGACATGATGCTGGTTTCTGACAGGATAGCATGGAAATTTGCAATAGCAGCTAATTGGACCCTAATGGTGGCAGAGGAGGAACCAGCTTGAAAGAGCTCTGCTAAAAAATCTAAAACATGATGGACAGGGGCTGTAAAAGGGTCAATATTCCTAGCCTCTGCCCAGAAGGAAAAACATTTCCACTTACTAGCATAAGTCTTCCTGGTGGCAGATTTGTGCGAAGAAAGGATGATTTCACGCACCGGCTGAGAAATTAATGGAAGCCTGGCTAAAGTTGGAAGTGGAGCAACCAAGCTGCAAGGTTGAGAGACTGAAGGAACTGGTGCAGCCCGCCCGACTGATGGACCAAGAGGTCTGGCACTGGGTCCAGATTCCACTGCTGCTCCAGCAGGTGGCGATGCAGGAACGGGAACCAAATTTGTCGAGGCCAGTAAGGGGCAATGAGGATCATCCTGGATCCCAAAGCGGTTGCCTTCTGAATTAGCTTGGGAATTAGGGAAAAAGGTGGAAAAGCATACAGAAGACCCCGGGGCCAATCGTGAACTAGAGAGTCTCTGGGGGAGAGGCCGGGAAGGGGGAAGAGAGTGAAGAAGTCGTCGCACTTGCTGTTGAGAGGGGTTGCAAAAAGGTCGCAGCAAGGTTGACCCCATCTGCGGAAGATTTTGTCCGCTACTGATTGATTGAGAGACCACTCGTGAGGCATGAGAATAGCTCTGCTTAGCCTGTCCGCTATGACGTTGGACCTCTTGGGGATGTGCGTTGCTATCAGAAACCGTTAAGAGGAGATCGCCCACTGCCAGAGTCAGAGTGCTTCTCGTCATAAGGGATAGGACTTGGTTCCGCCCTGCTTGTTGATGTACCACACCACAGACATATTGTCTGTCTGAATTGTAATAGCCCCAGTGGGTAGAGAGTCCTGAAGAGCTTGCAACGGCAAAAGCACCGCTCTCATCTCCAAGACATTTATGTGCAGATGGTACTCTAGAGGTTGCCAGGTGCCTTGGACAGTCCTGCCCTGAAAATGCCCCCCCACCTGATCAGGGAGGCATCCGTGGTCACTGTGGCAACAGGAGGAGGAGGAAGAACACACGGTCTGCCCTGGAGTATCAGAGGGGAGACCATCCACCAAGCTAGGTGGTCTTTGCATGATTGAGTGATTATTATCTTGTGAGACATTGGAAGCTGCTGAAAGGACCATCGAGTAAAAAGCATCCACTGAAGAAGCCGCATGTGAAAGCGAGCCAGGGGAACTAGTATGATTGCTGCTGCCATGAGGCCTAAGGTCTTTAGCACAACTTTGGCTTGAATCCTGTTGCACTGTAGTAAGACTTGCACATGTCGGCGGATTTCTGAAACTCTGTCAAGAGGAAGCCTTGCAGACAGATTTCTTGAATTTAAGATTGCGCGTATAAAGATAATAGACTGAGAAGGCGACAATGCAGACTTTTCGAAATTTATTGATATACCTACCTAGCTCAGTGCAAGTTTGGATGGTATAATCCCTGGCTCGCAGTAGTTGATGCCTGGTGGGAGCAGTGAGGAGCCAGTCGTCGAGATATGGAAACACCTGGAATCCTCGCCGTCTCAGGTGAGCCGTAACCACTGCCATGCATTTGGTGAACAACCTGGGGGCTGTGGTGAGACCAAAGAGCAGGGCCCTGAAGTGATAGTGACTGGCTCCCAGCCTGAAGCGGAGAAACCTTCTGGAGTGCCTGTTCATTTTGATATGGTAGTATGCATCCTGAAGATCTATGGAGCACATCCAATTGTCCTGACCCAAAAAGGGTAGTATGGACTGGAGCGTGACCATCCGGAACTTTGTTCTTTGAACAGACTTGTTTAGCCTGCTGAGATCCAAAATGGGTCTCCAGTCCCCTGCCTTTTTTGGCACCAAAAAGAACTTGGGAGTAGATTCCGGATCCTTGCTGGTCTGCTGGGACTGGCTGGATGACACGTTTGTCTAGCAGTTTTGAAATTTCTAGTACTGCCTGTTCCCTTAGACCGGGTGGAACATCTGGAAGGGACTTGATTGTTTGTACCGGGGTGTGGACAAAGGGAATCTTGTAACCCTCGGATATGATAGACCGTACCCATTTGTCTTGTGTGAGGAGTTGCCAGGCTTCTGGGTACAGTGACAATCTTCCCCCGACTGCCTCCGAAGGCAGACAGTTGGGCAGCCCCTCAGGGGTGCTGAAAGAGTTTGTCAGAGAACGATTCTCTGCTACCCTGATTCTGCGGGCCCCCTCTGCCCCTCGGGCGGCGTCTATTATTGTTCCCTCCCCTGCCCCTGGAGGGAAACTTGCCACTTGTGTCAGGCATGACTCCCTGGGGTTTCCGAAACCACATTTTTCCACTCTTCTGACCCTTGGGGTATGGACTAGAGGGAGTGGAAAAATGGACTCCCACGGCAGAGAGAGTCTTGCCTTCCTGCTTACACCTGATAAGGGTATCTTTCACCTGTGGTCCAAACAGAGCCGAACCATCAAAGGGGGGTATTGGTGAAGGACGCCTTAAAGGGGTCAGCAAAGTTGCATAACCGCATCCAGGCATGTCTTCTCAAAGCCACGCCTGTACCTGCGGCCCTACTCGCCCCATCGGCTGCATAAGAAGTGAGCCACATGGAGGGGTTGACGATAGAATTAAGGGTCGCCAGCTGGGAGTTTATCTTGTCTTGAGCCCCCGCAGCTGATGGATCCTGAAGGGTATCACCCAGTTCCTTAAGAAGATCCCTTTGGAGACGGGTGAAATGGCACAAATAATTCATTGACCACATAGAGAAGGTCGCTGAGGAAAACACCTGCTTCCCGTACCTGTCCATTGCCCTAGATTCTTTTATTAGGTGGATGGACAGGCACCGAAGGGTCAGCCAACTCCTTCTTTGTGGCTGCTGCAACCACCATGGCATCAACAGGGACACCGTTTGTCAAAAATTTCTTGTTGGGTGGGGCTGTAATAAATTTAGTGGGCCTGCGGGGAGTTGGTTCCACTGTGTCCGGGGCTGACCATGCCTTTCGAGCCACCACTTCCATTAGTGGGTCGAAAGGTGGAGACACCCAGGAGGTGGAAGGGCGATAACCAAACGCGTCCAGGTAGACCGACTCGTCCTCTGAAGGGTTAAGGGCAGTCCAGTTCCCCCTCTGCTTAAGGATGTCTGAAAAGGAGAGATCCTCAGAGAGGGATCTTGGGGACCCTTCCGAATCCTCCAAGTCGGTATCAGACGTGACTGACTCGGAGTCGTCGACATGTTTCCTCTTACATTTTCTCTTCCGGGGGGGCTCCTCTGAAAGATCGGGGGAGGCCTCGGATGAGGAAGATACACCCAATGGGGCGACCTGGAGCATTTGCTCTCCACGCTTGGGGTCAGGAGGGTGGACAGAGACCGATGCAGGCACCATGGGGGGAGGAGCAAAAGGGGCTGATCGACTCAGGAGTCAGCACACCCCTCATGACCTCGAAGGCAAGAACCCCTGTCGGCACCGAGAGGGATGGCTCAGAGGCTGATGTCGGGGCCGAGCTCACCTGCGCCGATGCTCCGAGAGGGAGAACGGGGTCGGACAAGGGTCCGATGCCACTCGCCCCCTCGGAGCCGACAAGGGAGACTTGGCGCCCGGAACCCTCCAAGGACGGAACCAAGGAAGAGATCGGAGCCGACGAAGGAGCCGAAAGGTGTGGTATCAGTTCCAACGTCACCAAGATTCGAGCTCCAACCGGCTCCGGCTCTGAACACAAGGAGGAAGTCGGAGGAGGAACTGCTGTAGATACCGGGACAGCCACAGTCTGTTGAGATGGGCTGGTTAAAATTTTGGCCAGGGCCTGCGACTTAAGGAGTCTGCTGACCACCCTCTCTAGGTCATGATCAGATAGCCTGGAAGACCGAGATGAGTGGGACGTATGGCTTTTCTCAGATTGTAGTAATGGTGACCTCGGAGCCGAGCGAACTGATTCTAGGGAAGGAGACCTAGAACGTTTTCGGCTCGAAGACGGTTCTGACAGTAAAGTCGGAGCCGACTGAGGTCTAGAGGTGTCGGCTCTAGCCGACGAGGAGGCAGGTGCTCAACAAGGAGACTGTTCCGAACTGGGAGCAGACGTCTTGGCGGGCTTAGAGGATTTACCTGACCATCCTTCTGGCTTAAGTAAGCCTTTCAAGATGAGCTTGTTCCTACGCTCCTGCAGGACTCTCGGGCTGAAGGCATGACAGACTGAGCAGGAGTCCTGCAGGTGTAGGGGGCCCAAGCAATAAGAAGTGTGACCGTCTGTCAGAGACATCTTCTGACAGCACGAGTCACACTTCTTAAAACCTGAGACTTTGGTATCCTTAGACATGATGGATACCAAAGAAAAAAGTCACTAGTGCTTACACACACAGAACAACACACACACACACACACACACGCATTAGTTAAGCTAACAAAATTAAACAATTACAGTTAACTATATATAAATATATATATACGAGTCTACAACTGTAATAAAGTAAAAGAGCTAACACTACCCTATAACACAAGGAAAGGAAGGGGAGATTAGCCACTGAGAAAAAAGGGGGGGAAGGGAAGAAACTAAACTAAAACGAGTTTCTAAGAGGGAATATTAGGGAGTAAACAGAGAGTAAACTAACCGGAAAGTTATAAATATAAGAAAAGGTTAGAGAAAAAAATTAAAGTTAACTTTTAATATATATATATATATATATATATATATGTGTATATATATATATATATATATATATATATATATATATATATATATATATATAAAGATTAATACGACCTGGAGTCAAGTAAATCGCAACCTCGTAGCTGATGCGGCAAACAAGATCTGGGGATCTGACGCCTAGCATTGTGGGATATAGGGAGGGCCTCGAGCCAGTAAATAGCTCTCGAGCTTTAGTAGATTGCCAAGTCTGAGCTGAGGATCGGCTCCGGACCCATCCAGCAAGAATGAAGGTGAGATAGACAACTTAACATCACTGTTTAAATGTGTGGTTCTTGTTTGGAAAGGGGATTGTGGGGCTTCCAATGCAACCTTTTATGAGATAAGATTATGAATGAGCACCAAGTCTTAAAAAGATACAATGATCCTAAAGCATGGAAGTTTTTATGTAACATTTAGCGGGTAACAGCTTTCCAGGATTTCATGGTACACAAAATATCTACACTTGTAGTAGATGGAACATTTAGAAAAGTCATTCTGATAAGGAAAGTTTTTTTCAACAGTAAACCCACATATTAAATGAAATGCTAAAAATATTACTAAGAATTTGTTGACAGTTCCTTTCCCAGTCCAATGACTAACATCACACTCAGGGAGGCTTGGAATGTTTGGTTAAAATCAGGTGCACTCTCCAACCATCATCCAGCTATAATGGCCTTACATCACTATACTTCAGGTACGATGAAATGTATAGGACATATAAATAAAAAAAAAAATAATTAGTGTCACGTGTAATGCTGTACTGGGACACTTCAATTTTATCTCAGGCAATGGCAGTGTTTTAGTTCAAGGGAGGAAGGATCAGGAAATCGAAGACAAGCACCAGCAGAAACTGACAGCCTGCTCCACAGGGGGCCAACATATAAAAAAGACAAGTCAGGAAGCAGAAAAAAAGGCCTCCCAGAAATTGAGGCATCATCCACAAAAGGTTCAGTACTTAAAAGAAAACAGCAAATGCAAATAAATTCAAGGGAGAAATACTGCACACTGCTCTGGAACGCAGTATGCAAGAAGAATGAGCAAAGTCAGATGCTGATATTTTGTCCTTAGCTGAATTCAGCTCACCATATCACAACTGGACACATTCCCCTATGCTAATAAGGTGGTACCATCATATTTATTTCTGCAATTATCTTTCCTGAATTCCCACTGTGGTGATCTAGAGGAGAAAGTTGTTTTGGCCCCACCAGCCCTCTTTCCATGGTCTACATAGATATTTTTTAGGCAATGAAACTTGCCAGAAGAGGCACATATGGCACTCATCTAATTCTCCATCCTAATTCTGTTACCCCAAACAGTAACAGAAACTTGAGCTGTCACCTTACTAACTGATCAAAAGTACCCCCTGCAGTGGGAACAAGCTGGGTACATCCTTCTCATGCCCTCTTATCAGTCTTTTTAATCCCATACTAAAGGCACCAAAGTTCTCCACTAGACCATAAACAGTTTTGTAGGTTTACAGACATATGCATCCCTAATATCCAGCTCCTGACCAAAACGTGAAGAGGAAGTTGTAGCTAAAAGAAAACACTACTTGACAGTGTTACAGAACACTATAAACTTAAAATGCAAGTGCAGCAGATCTTGCTGCCATGGTGCAATGGCCGGAGTACACAAAAAGAAGGGAGGAAGGGAAGAAATAATGCACTCAATGCATGGGGCCTTCTCAAACAACAAATGTTATGGGAAGCATTCACATGAGGGGAGACATGCTATACACAAAGAAGCACCCTGCAAGGTTGAACACTTAGAAAAACTTCTAGTGCTCCAAACATGCCACAGAAAGTCTAACACGTGAACTGGTCTTCAAAACGCAATGAGTCGAAGTACAGCTCTCCTAACAGACACTATATAGTACACTCCTCAAATGGAGGTCCAAAGTACAGTGCTTGGCAAAAAATATGCACCAATGAATTGGTGATGGCAGCACAGATGTTTTCCATTAAAACACTACCAAATCTTGCACTACAAGCAGCCAATCCACTGACAGAATGTTCTAATAATGGTAAACGGTGTAGTAGCATTCTGGTGACAGAAGTCAACATAGCCAGCAATCTACTTGCGTAGTACCTGCCTAGTTACGAGAAAACTCACTAAGCCAGAAGCAAAAAACAAAGAAGAGGTGCAGTTGCTTGTGCTCACAGAATCAACAGAACCACCATAAATGACAACAAAAATTCACAGTATGAAGGATGGTTGCTCCTGTCAATGTGTTTTCCCATGCTTCCATGACTTACCTTCCCTCCACAATGGAAATGTGATGCATAAAGTGTTGATCAGGATTTTAATTCTGCCCATGAAAGTTTTCAGTGTCTACTAAAACGGGAAAAAAATATTTTGTAAACTTTATTTCACTAACACTAATGCCACTGAGGATTAACACTGATCTTTAACCTCAGTGACATCTACTCAGGAAAAAAAAAAGTGATTCACCCATAGACTTTAATGAATACATCTGCAGAGATGCATCCATTAAAGTCTATGAACCGCAGCCCAACATATCACACAGGGTAACTAAGTTTATTTGGGCTGTGTTTCAACAACAAGTTTATAAAGCTTTTTATTTTTTAAAAAGGAGACTCAAATACTACTATCAGACTATAGCAAAATGTACCACATCACTTCGCTCACCAGATGCAGTGATGCAGTAGTACAGGGCTAAGAATCATCAATTTATACTTGGGTGGAATCCTAACCCTATCTTCCGTTTGTCTGAGGTGGTTTCTCTACTTCTCAAGTACAACCTGGAAAAGATTCTCTCATGGAGTGCAACATGGTGAAACTGAACTTCTCTAGCACTGTTTTCCAAAGGAAATCTTTGCCGGTGTGGTTTCCAAACGTTGATAGGCAGTGATTCATTTTAATGGGATGTTTTCCCTTCTTCAAATGTATGCACACACAGAGTTGACACACTTGAGGTTTGTCCCTCATGGGTGGTAGTTGCCTCTTGCACAAACGCTTACATTTAATTTTTTTTGTTGCTGGGTTGAACTCCCACCCAGTTAAGCTTGGCAAGTTCCTCATCAAGTTGTAGACAAATGAGTCACAGTGGAAGCAGTTGAAGCATCTGAACTGATGGTAGAGTAAACAAGGTTCAGAAATATGCCTGAAACACAGCACGCAACACTGGAGACTTACAGATCAAGGAAAGCTAGAACACCTACCTGTCTAGATGGAGAACCTCTTCCCACTGGCCTTATTGAAGACCTGAGTGGAAGGGTTCCTAACAGTGGCGAACACTTCAAAATTTCCATGTGGAAATCAAGTGGTTTAATTAAAAATTCATCTACATACAGACACCTGAAAGGACAGTATGCACACAGTACAGTTTTGTACCTGCCATAAATGTAGATGTTCGAGTGTATACCCTGTTGCAGTCATCACACTTGGGTTATCCTGTTGTCAGGCGGTCCCACAGTCGGCCTGAATTCCAAAGTCTTGGTCCAGCGTTGGTTGCTGTCGCTTCTTCCCTGACGTCAGTGCGCCAGGGGTATATAAGAGGCATCAGATGCCATTTTCTTCAGTTTTTCTTGCCCCAGATGTCAGGTGCCCCCCCAAAAGATGGTCAGTAGATAGTACCAATAATAAAAGCTTAGCACAAACAAAACATCCCTCCAGCTATAAGCAAATACACCACAAAGGTTGTATCAGATTTTAAGGTACAGAAAGTCTTTAGTTAGGTCAGAGGGGATGGAGGGAGGGTAACCCGGACTGCAGCAGGGAATACACTCGAACATCTACATTTATGGTAGGTACAAAACTGTACTATGTTCATCATGTTACCCTGCTGCAGTCATCACACTTGGGTAGAATCCCAAAGCTAAGGATGGGAGGTGGAGTCAAATAGGGTTAGAGGAGGCTAGAAGGCCCTGCAAAACTGCAGTGGCGAAGCCAGCTCTAGTCTTAGAGTAAAGTGGTAAGTGATAGTGTTTAGTGAAGGTGTGTACTGAACTCCAAGTTGCAGCTTCCAAAATATCCTTGGTTGGCATCCCCCTGAGGAAGGCTGTAGATGTAGCTGCTGCCCTGGTGGAGTGGGGCCTTATGCTAGCAGGAACTGGTTTTCCATGATGGGTGTAGCAAAAACTTATGCAATGTCCTATCCATTTGGAAATGGTCTGTTTTGAGATCGCCTTTCCTTGTGATGCTGTAGCATAGGATACAAAAAGTTTGTCAGATTTTCTGAAAGCCTTAGTTTTATCCAAGTAGGAATGTAGTTGCCTGTGAATGTCCAAGGAATGCAGGAGTCTTTCTCCTTTGTTCTGTGGATTTGGAAAGAAGGTGGGTAAGTGGATGGTTTGATTTAGAGCCACACTGAATACCAACTTTGGCATAAAGGAGGGGTTAGTTCATAGAGAAACTCTGTCTTGATGAAAAATGAGGAAAGGCTCTACTGCCATTAGTGCCTGTAGCTCTGAGACTCTTCTGGCTGAAGTAACTGCTAGATTTAGGGCAGTCTTCCATGATATAAACTTTAAGTCAGCTGAGAAAGCTGGCTCAAAAGGTGGCAGCGTAAGTTTTCCCAGAACAAAATTTAGGTCCCAAGTTGGTGTTGGCGCTCTCCTGGGAGGCCTAATGTTTTTATGCCCCTCTGAGATACTGCCTTAGAAGTGGATGTGAAAAGGGAGGATCCGTGTTGTAGTGAGCTGAAATAACAGAGGTGTGGATTTTAATAGATGAAAAAGTCAGTCCTTTGTGTAACATCTCAGTTAAATATTGTAGAATCTGAGGCATGTCCGGCTGAACGGTATTTTGGCCTTTAGCTTGGTTCCAGGCGCAAAATCTTTTCCATTTGTCTGAGTAGGCTTTCCTGGTGCTGGGCCTCCTGGCCCTCCAGAATGACATCTATAACAGCTTGTGAAAGAGGGGCTGGCTGGTTGCTTAGATGATTTGCCATGCAGCCAAATTTAAGGTTTTGAGCTGGCTGTGTAGAATCTGACTGCCTTGCTGTGCGAGTAGATGAGGAATTTGTGGTAAAATCCATGGTGTGCCCTGGGCCATGTTCCTTAGTAGAGGGTACCAGTGCTGGCGTGGCCAATCCGGGGCAATGAGTATCATTCGAGGTCTCTCCATCCTGACTTTCAGCAGCACCTTTGTGAGAAGGGGCAATGGAGGAAAGGCATATACTGTCAGCATTTTCCAAATGAATGAGAGTGCGTCCACTTTCCAAGCTTGATGGTGAAATGTCCTTGTGCAAAATTTTGAAAGCTGATAGTTTTGGGGGTTGGCAAACAGGTCTATGTCTGGGCGCCCCCATTTTTGAGCCATCATTGCAAATACTTGTGGATCCAGTTTCCACTCGTGGGGATCCATGATGTTTCTGCTTAGGTCGTCTGCCAATGTGTTCTTTTTTCCTGGCAGGAATTGAGCTTGTAATTGAACTTGGTAAGCCAGTGCTGTGTTCCACAAGGTCATTGCTTGCCTGCATAGAGGGTAGGAGTGTGTACCCCCTTGTTTGTTTATGTACCACGTTACTGTGGTGTTGTCTTGTCCTTATTATAAGCTGTCCTGGATGTAAGAGGTCCTTGAAGGCTGTCAGAGCATTCTGTACAGCTAGCATTTCTTTTTGATTGATGTGCAGATTCCTTTGATCTGCAGTCCATATGCCTTGAACGCACCGTCCTGCCATGTGTGCCCCCCAGGCATAGTCCGATGCATCTGTTGTCATAGTTTGCCTGGCTGGGGGGTAAGGTGAAAGGCTGACCCTTGCTGAGGTGACATGCCTGTGACCACCATAAAAACTCCTGTTGAAGGCAGGGAATGAGAGGTATCATTGTTTCCAAGCTGTGGCTGTGTTGAGTCCATACGCTTTTCAGGTGCCATTGTAATTTCCTCATATGCAGTTTTGCAAATGGTATTAGTAGTATGCACAATGCCATGAAACCCAAGGCCTGCAGAATTTTTTTTGCAGGGAGTTGGGTCTTTGTTGCCATTATTTTGAAGTATTGAGTTAGTTGTAGTTGTTTGTCTGGCGTCAGATAAGCCATCTGAGCCATTGTATTCAAGCTGGCACCCAGGGATGTCATATTTTGTGAGGGCACTAGTTTTGATTTATTTTCGTTTACTGTGTACCCTAGGCAACTTAGAAGGTGTTTTACAAAAGTTAGATGTTGTAAGAGAATGTCCTTGCTTTCTGCTTGGATGAGGCAGTCCAGGTATGGGTATATTTGAATTCCTCTTTGTCTGCAGTATGCAATTACTGGTGCCAGGCACTTTGCGAAGACAATGGGTGCAGTAGATAAGCCAAAGGGCAGTGCAGAGAATTGGTAATGGGTTGAACCTGCAATGAAACGGAGGTATCTTCTGCAATTTTGTCTGATAGGGACATGCAGGTATGCCACCTTGAGGTCCGTTACTAGCCAAGCTTTCTTGCCCAACATGGGAAGAAGCTGCTGTAGTGTTAGCATCTTGAATTTGGGTACTTGCAAGAAGGTGTTTAGAATTGAAAGGTCCAGAATGGGTCTCCAAGCATTGTCCTTTCTGGGGACTAGAAAGAGACTTGAGTAAAATCCTTGGCCTTGCTCCTGTGTAGGTACCAGTTGAATGGCTCTCATGTCCATGAGAGCTGTAATTTGTTTTTGTGCCTCTGCCCATTGATTTTGTGGCAAGTTTGGCATTCCTTTTATCCTTGGCACGGTGTGGAAATGGAATCTGTATCCTTGTGAGTTAATGTCTAGGACCCATTTGTCCTTTGTGACGATGCGCCAGTTGTCTGTAAAAAATGCTAATTTTCCTCCCAAGGGAGTTGCCAAGAGACTTTTGCTTGGCAGTTTGAGGTTTAAGTCATTGTGTTTGTCTTCTAGTAGTTTGGGACCTGTCTTCTCCTTCCTTCTCTGTTGCAGAGCCCCATTGGCGAGGTTTGTAAGGGATTTGTGCTTGTCCTCTGCCCCTTGGGCGTCTGTATTTACCCCTCTGTAGTCTGTCAGAAGCTGGAAAGGACCAATTTTTTGCTGGCCAATTTCTGCTGAAGCGTGGGGGTTTGTACCTGTAAGAAATCTTTGATCGTCTGCATAGATTTTGCCTTATCCTCCATTTTCTTTAAAACCTCTTCTGCTTTAACCCCAAATAAGACATCCTGCTGTAAGGGTGCATCTAGTAACTGCTTTAACATGATCAGGCAGAGTTTGTTCCTTTAACCAAGCATGCCTACGTATAACAGACCCAGTAACAGCTGCTCTACAAGAAGCTTCCAAGGAATCAAATCCACATTGTAAATTATGTTTGCCCACCTGTTCAGCTGCATGCAACAGATCCTGCATTTCTTTGAATTCAGACTGTTGAGGGTGCATGCTCATCTTTTGTTTTATTTGAGAGATTAGGAATTGCTGGTATTTCAGCATGTGAAATTGACAATTTAGTGCTCTCATAACTAGAGTAGCTGAGGTGTAAACCTTCTTCCCCCACCTATCTAGTGCTCTGGAGTCCCTTTTCAGAGGGTACAGGATTTTTAGCCATAGAAGCGTTAGCCCCTTTGGGACCCTGGGAGATTGTCTCTGGGTCAGCAACAGGGCTTTTGTAAAGGAATTTGTGTGAGTCAGGCACTCTATAATATCTATCTGGTTTGGCTGCAGAAGGAGGCAGAGAATCTGGATTTACACTAGATTCTAAGTAAACATCATCCACAATGTCTAAAACTGGAGGGATAGCAAGTGGTCTGTGCTGGGGGAGTAAAAGAAACTCTCGGAGCCTCAGGAAAAAAAGAAAAGTGATTCGCCCATAGACTTTAATGAATGCATCTGCAGAGATGCATCCATTAAAGTCTATGAACCGCAGCCCAACATATCACACAGGGTAACTAAGTTTATTTGGGCTGTGTTTCAACAAAAAGTTTATAAAGCTTTTTATTTTTTAAAAAGGAGACTCAAATAATACCATCAGACTATAGCAAAATGTACCACATCACTTCGCTCACCAAATGCAGTGATGCAGTAGTACAGGGCTAAGAATCACTTTAAGCAATCAAGCTAAGCAATAACTTCGATATTACTTTCAGGAAAAGACAGAGCCAAACTGGAGACAAATTGTTCCTCAAGCTGAAAAATGAAAAACATTCTTTGTAAATTGCTTCATCAATTTATACTTGGGTGGAATCCTACTATCTTCTGTTTGGCTGAGGTGGTTTCTCACTTCTCTAGTGCAACCTGGAAAAGACACTCTCATGGAGTGCAACTTGGTGAAACTGAACTTCTCTACCACTGTTTTCCAAAGGAAATCTTTGCCGGTGTGGTTTCCAAACGTTGATAGGCAGTGATTCATTTTAATGGAATGTTTTCCCTTCTTCAAATGTATGCAAACACAGAATTGATACACTTGAGGTTTGCCCCTTATGGGTGGTAGTTGCCTCTTGCAAAAACGCTTACATTTAAATTTTTTTGTTGCTGGGTTGAACTCCCACCCAGTTAAGCTTGGCAAGTTCCTCACCAAGTTGTAGCCAAATGAGTCACAGTGGAAGCAGTTGAAGCATCTGAACTGATGGTAGAGTAAACAAGGTTCAGAAATATGCCTGAAACACAGCATGCAACACTGGAGACTTACAGATCAAGGAACACCTACCTGTCTAGATGGAGAACCTCTTCCCACTGGCCTTATTGAAGACCTGAGTGGAAGGGTTCCTGACAGTGGCGAACACTTTAAAATTTCCATGTGGAAATCAAGTGGTTTAATTAAAAATTCATCTACATACAGACACCTGAAAGGACAGTATGCACATCTGATCATGTCTTGCTTCTATCATTTAAATGAAAGGACAATTTGGTACCTTTAACTTGAAAAAAGATCAGTGTGAAATCTCACTCAAACAGGAAATTATCAGCAAAAAAAAATAATGAAAAGAAAAGATCCAGGAATTTATGAAGCACCATCTTCTAACAGAAAAGTGCACACAGACCAGTATCAAGTACTCCACGTTGTAGGGCCGACGACCTGAAACACAGGATATGCCTGTGATACGGAGTCTCACATTAACTGTCATTTATACAGCCAAAACAATCCCAAGCTACAATCAAAGACCATGATTGTAAACACTTTAATATAATACAAAGAAGGCTACAGCTTAAGCTGTATTCAGAATATTCCCTATCATGCTTTGAGACTTGTCAAAACAGATCTTCACAACTGAGCAGTCTGAACACCCAGATAAACATCCTCAGAAGCTGAGTGATATTTTGCACAAAGCATCAAACAAGCACAAGTCACATCGATCTCTGATCCACTGTATGGAAAGTAACACTAATGACCACTTAGCAAAATAATGTGGTTTATGTAATCACAACTGAAGTGCAACACCCTATGACAGAGAAATTAAAGGCACGGTGTGTTTTGCAAATAAAAGTATGCATGCTGGTATAATGCTTATTACAGCTACTCTTGCCTTCCAGCATAAATTTAAAAAGCCCTGCTAACAAACAACATGGAATATTGCATACCTACGTAGCTCGTGTTACAGATATTTAGAACAAACCTGTATTTCCAGGTTCATTGAAGAAGAATACAAAGCAGCAGCCTTTGGAGGATTTCAGTGTGAAACAGAAGATAGCAGAAAATACAATTGGAACTTCAGCGGGGTTACTGTGGAAGCACTACAGTATTGGCACTACTCCATTAACTGAAAACCTCTAGTATGTGCAACCATGGCTAATTAGCAGAAATGCAAAAGGACTCCAACTTCTAACCAATGGCTCATAGACGATTTCCAGGAAACTCTACTGTAACAAGGAGTCAAAAACATCACAGTTGTTTGACAGCACATCCTTATGAGAAAGAGAAATCAACAATTCAAAACTGCTTTTCATTTTCCAAAGAGTCAAACTCTGGCTGAATATCTGTATTTGTTATATGATGATAACCAAAAGAATGGCTCTGATGAATTTGCAAAATGTCTGCACATAAAGGATTGCATCTTTGAACATCAGGGTTCAGGGAAACCTTCAAATGGCTCAAGTAAACACACCTTCAAGTGAAATGCACAGGCAGCGGATATATAAAATTACATAGGTTCATACTAGGCTATCTGCCCTAGGGCATTTATAAGCCTAGCCAGAGTGTGTATGGCTTTCACCACCCATATTAAATTAATTTTGCTATGCCCTTTTTCAAGGTTAGTATACTGTGCCTCTGTCTAACAGTGACACAGAAGTGATATCCGGGGTAAACCTACGATCTCCTATCCACTCAAGATTCCTCTTGAAGAGAGTCAATGAGGGACTCTGCCTAACCTGGACTGGGATTTTATTCCAGAGTGAAGGGAGCCTCTGGGTTATGAATCTGTCCCTCCAGCATGTCCTATTTATTTCAGTGCTGAGGTTCAAGTCCCTCGAGCACGTAGCTCGATGGGATTTGGATTTTCTGAGGTGCAGCATGTCCATTAATTCCGGGTTGGACATGGCTTTATACGTCAGCCACTGAGCAGGCGGTATGCCACTGAGTAGAGCTGGAGTTTCTTTAACCAGGCAGCATACGGCATCTGTTTGAGCCCCTTGATCCTCTTTGGTGAGGTACTTTTGGGGTCTTTCCAGTTGCTGCAGGTGTCTGGTAAGGTACATCCCAAAAGGGGCATTGTACTCAATTATGGGCCTGATGAGTAAAGAGGCACGATGACCTCCCCTGATCTAGATGTGAATCCCTTCATGATTAGGTGGGCTATATAAAATGTTTTTCTAACCACTTTGGCCACGTGGTTGTCAAATGAGAGATTGCTATCAACTTGGGTCCCCAGGTCCCTAATTACTTCTTCTGTACTTAATGGATTACCACCTATGTGGTAATTTGTTGCACTTTGTTTTTGCCAGAGGGGATGACTATACACTTTGGCATTTAGCTTGAGGCCATGGCTCTGGCACCAGTTGTCTGTTTCTATGAGGCCCTTTTGGAGGATGCTTGTGTCGGCTGGAGAGTCGATTATGGCGCCCAGTTTGCAGTCATCTGCGAACTTGGTCAGCCACAGTCCTTCCATGTTGGCCTGTACCTCCGAGAAATATATACCGAACAAGAGAGGTCCCAGGACTGAGCCTTGTGGGATGCCACTTGTAACTGGTTTGGAGTTTGACATGGCTCCAGCTATTCTAACCATGTGGGTTCTGTCCTTGGGCCAGTTTGCAACCCATCTAGTGACATAGGGGTTTATATTTAAGCTGGTGAGCTTATCTATAATGCCCAAGTGGGGTATTGTATCAAAGGCTTTTGCGAGGTCCAGGTAGGCTGTGTGGACCACCTTCCCCTTGTCAATGGCCTTGGTGACTGTTTCAAAGAAATCGACCAGGTTCAAGAGGCAGGATCTGCCCTTAAAGCCGAAATGGGTAGGATCCAGTGTCTGCAGGTCCCCAATATCTTTATTTATAAGGTCCATTATGATCCTTTCCATAGCTTTGCAGACCAAGCTAGTGAGACTTATGGGGCGATAGTTTCCAGGATCCGTTGAGGCACCACCTTTGTGGAGAGGGACCACTGTTGCTGTATGCCACTCTTTGGGTACATATCCTGTAGTAAGGCTGAGATTGAACAGTAGTTTTAGGTTTGGGTTTAGCTCTTCTTGGAGTTCTTGTAGAACGCAGCCCGGGACACCATCTGGTCCCATTAATGCTGTGTTTCTTGCTTTGGAGAGGGCAGCTCTTACCTGAGCATCTGAGATGGTCTAGAATAAGTAATCTGAAGTAGTTAACTTCATTTGGGCATCAACCTATGGGTCTTCGGATCCATATTGGATCCCAACCTGCAATTTCCAACAGCTGAGATCCGAGCTCCAAGCTCCTCCCCCTACCCATAATCCCCTGCCATCCCTACCTGACCTCAGATTTAGTTTGCCGCGGTTGAAGCCAGCAGCTTGATCTTTGAGTTCCAGGCATCAGTTGTTTCTTAGCAAGACTTTGTGAGAAAATTTAATCTTTTTCTTTTACTTTCCTGTCAGAAAAAGTGTGCTTGTGAGTGTTTAGCATCCCCTCGTAGTTTTTCTCTCTACAAATTTTAATTTAGCTTATTCCCCCCCCCCTCCTTGTGAGAGTGTTAGGGCGTGTGTCTGTGTGTGATTGGGGCCTAGTGTGTGTGTCCTTTTCTTAGTATAATGTCAGAGGCCCCAAAGACATTTTTTTTTCTAAATGTACCGAGTGTGGCCATAAGCTATCCCCAGTGGATGGCCACACTCGGTGCGTGTTGTGCCTTGGGGTTGAACACCTCTCCTCTGGCAACACTATTTGTGCGGCGTTCAACCCCAAGGCACTTAAGGACCGGAGGTCGAAGTTGATTCTGGCGGGACGTCTGCCCCCGGACTCGGCTCTGATGTCCGGTCCCCCCGTGGTGCTTGCCGCAGCCGCGACAGTACACACGACTGCTTCCCTTCCCCTGGACGGGACTCAACCTCCCACCTTGGGCCAGGAGGATAAGGAAGCCAGAAAAGAGAAGCGCAGGGAGAAGCACCACAAGAGGCGAGCCGAGGCCTCTACATCGGCCCCACCAGCTAAGCGGGGCTTCTTCCTCCAAGACCTCCGAGCCTTCTCCTTCCCGGCTCTGGTCACCTTGATTCTCACCGGGACCGGAGGAGGAGGAGGCCCGGTCTCCCTCGAGGTCATCGAGGCGGCACTCCCGTCCCGCCTCGGTGGCCTCCTCTAGGTCGACCAAAAGCTTAACGGATGCAGATTTGGACCAGATGATGAGAAGATTCCTCCAGGCCCAACTGCAGATGGGAGTGCTCCTGCCTCCCCCCCCCCCTCCGGGGGGAGCTCGAACCCCTTTTTCGTCCCGATCGCTCCTTCTCCAACCCGCTTCCCAGGTTTGGAGTCCTTGGAGCAGAGTGGCGTTGGAGTTGGGGGCGTGTCGGTGCTGATAGTATCGGGTACTTCGGCGCCGACAGCGCCCTCGAGACTGTCGGGTCCCTTTTTGCCGGATCCGAGCTCTCAGAGCCGAGAGCTGAGCTTCGGATCCAAAGGTTTCAGTGTGCCTTCGGCTCCGTCCAGGTTGGAGCACACTGGCCCGTCGGATCTGATAGCGTTGGCTCCAGCCCCGACCCGCTCGTCGGATCCGAGGGAGGGTTTGCTCTTGGATCCCAGAGAGAGCAGCTCTCCTTCGGCTTTCGACGTGGTGGAGAGGGCTCTATCGAGGGATTCCAGGCCCCCGGCCACAGCTACGGCTCCACTCCGCACTCCCTCTCAGTTGGTTCTGACTTCTATCACCCGGTCCCAGAGACAGCCTGCTCTAACGTCCCAGGTAGTTCCCTTGTTGGGACATGATGAGCCTGGTGAGGCCTCCTCGGACAGCCCCTCCGAGGATGTCCCTCACAAGCGCAAGTGCAAAAGGAGGCACTTGGACTCCCCCTGAGTCCTTGACCAAGGACACAGATTTGGAAGAAGGGGAAGGCTCCCCAAGATCACCCCCCCGAAGACGTCTCCTTTGGAGACATCATGGAGATGCTCAGAATAAGGGGAGGGTGGTCTGCCCCAAAGCCTACCTCGGACGAGTCTGTGTTCCTGGAGGCATTTGAAGCAGGCCCGTCTACCTCTTGGGTGTCCCCTCCAGCTGACCCCTGGTAGACCTGATCACTACCAGGGCGTGGAAGGAGCCGGACACTGTGAAGCCCATCCCGAAGAGACCTGATAGGATACTTAGTCCCCCCTCCGACAGAGTGCACTGGAGTAAGGGATCCCCGGTAGATGCCATGTTGGTGGCGGCAGCCACCAAGAGGGAACTGGCCCAAGAAAGTTCCTCGGTCCATACTCCTAGCAAGGAGTCTCGGGCAATGGACCGCCTTGGGAAGAGAGTCTTCAGTTCAGCTACCTTCTCGGTAAGGTCACTGAACTACATGGCACATGTCATACGGCTCCAGCGAGACCTTATTAAAGAGTACGCTGGGTCGCCCCCGGAGTCCATGTTGGCGGAGGACCAGCCGGTGTACTCTGCCCAAATGGCCACTCTCAGGTCTATTTCTAATACCTCTATGCGGCTAGTATCCCATGCTAAGGAAGGAGCCGCTAGAGCTAGCGGAGCGGGCGTCGTCATAAGGTGACAGGCGTGGCTCCGCCACTGTGATTTCGCGGAACCCTTTAAGGCGTTGTTCGCTAATGCCCCATTCGATGGTTCTGCCCTCTTTGGCAAAACCGTACGCAAAACTTTAGTCCAGAGCGAGAAGGACGGGAAGATGTCTGCCGGAGTCCGCTTCTCTGCTCCCCAGAGGTCTTTCTCCAAGTACCAAAAGGGACAGAAGAAGATGTGGTTCCGGAAGTCGCAACAGTCCTGTGATGCACCGGACACCCAGTCCTTCCAAGGCAGAGGAGGACAGGGTGGACGCCGCCCTAGGGACAGAGGCGGTCCGAGGAGTTTTGGGTCCAGAGAATCGTTCTCTGATCAGCCCACGCAGCAACCCTGAGGGGTTACCCGACTGCTCCACTCTGGAGGCAGTTGGGGGGCATTTTTTGAGGCGCCTGGCAGCTTGGGAGTCCATCACGACAGATTGCTGGGTGCTTCGTATCATATCCAAAGGTTACCAAATCCCGTTTCTTCATCCCCCTCGCAATTCCAGATTCCTCCCCGATGTCCCCCCCCCGATCACAGGGAGGCCCGCGGCTGCGGAAATCCAGCAGCTGCTAGAAAAAAGAGCCATTCAGCACGTCCCCCCAGACCAGTTTGGATCAGGTTTTTACTCCAGGTTCTTCTTGGTGCCAAAAAAGACGGGGGACTTAAGGCCAATCCTCGATCTATCCCTCTTGAACCTGTCAGTAACCAAGGAAAAGTTCTGGATGGTCACACTTCAATCCATTCGCCCCATCTTGCAGGAGAACGACTGGATGTGCTCTATAGACCTCAAGGATGCGTACTACCACATCTTGATGAACAGATGCTCCAGGAGGTTCCTCCGCTTCCAGCTAGGAGCCAGCCATTACCAATTCAGGGTCCTTCCCTTTGGTCTCACCACAGCCCCCAGGGTGTGTACCAAGGTTTTGTCAGTGATAGCGGCCCACCTGAGACTCCAGGGAATTCAGGTCTTCCCCTACCTGGACGACTAGCTCCTGACCGCCCCCACAAGGCATCTACTCTGCGCGGCCAGGGACTCTTTCGTCCATCTAGCTCCCCGGCTGGGGATCACAGTCAATGTAGAAAAATCTTCTCTTCTGCCGACACAAATCATAGACTTCATCGGAGCCAGATTGGATACAAGCTGGCTCCTAGCCTTCTTGACTTCGGACCAACTTCAAACCCTGAGACTCCATGTGCGGGCCATTCTTCAATCCCCAGCTCCTTCAGCAGCTCTGGTCCTGAGGGCCCTAGGGTCGATGGCAGCTGCCATCAACCTGCTGCCCATGGCGCGTTTGCACATGAGGGTCCTGCAGTGGACCCTCTAAGTCCAAAGGTCCTTCCTGCATTACCCTCTAAACCATCCCATTCGCCTCAGCAGCGTTTTCAAGAAGGCCCTCCTGTGGTGGCTCCAGTCCCCGGACCTCCTCAAAGGTCGGCCCTTTGCTATGCCCCATCCCCTAACCACGGTGACCACGGATGCCTCTCGTCTTGGATGGGGGGGCATTGTCTAGGCAGGACAGTCCAAGGCACATGGGACCACACAGAGACCTCGCTGCATATCAATGTCCTAGAGATGAGGGCGGTGCTGCTGGCGTTGCAAGCACTTCAGAGCCTTCTTCCCGTTGGGACTATTGCAGTCCAGATGGACAACAGGTCGGTAGTCTGGTATATTAACAAATAAGGGAGAACCAGGTCCTATCCACTTTGCCGAGAGGCCACGAGAGTGTGAGAATGGGCGATCTCCACCAACCGCTTTCTCATAGCGACGCACATTCCAGGATGGTCCAACATCCTAGCGGACAGACTGAGTCGCACGATTCTCTTGCCGTACGAGTGGTCTCTGAACCCCGAAGTAGCGAAACAAATATTCTCCAAATGGGGTCAACCTTGTTGCGATCTTTTCGCTTCTCCTTCAAACACGAAGTGCAACGACTACTTCGCTCTAATTCCCCCACCCGGGGAATCCCCCCGAGATGCTCTGGTACATGCTTGGCCGCCCGGTCTCCTCTATGCTTACCCTCCTCTTACTCTAATGCTGAAGTTCTTACAGAAAGCCAGACGGCTGGGGAGCAGAATAATCCTCATTGCCCCATTCTGGCCTCGTCAGGCTTGGTTCCCTTATCTACAGTCTCATCTAGTGAATCCTCGCTGGATTCTGGATCCCATCCCGGATCTGACCTCGCACCAGTTAGACCTTCCGATCCCGAATCTGGACAACCTGAAGCTCATGGCTTGGTTGCTCCAGTTCCACTTCTAGCTTGGACTCCTGGTATCTCTTCCCCAGTCAAAGCTATCTTAGTGGTGGCCCACAAGCTGTCTACTAGAAGGCTTTATGATAGCAAATGGAAATGGTTCTCTGTTTGGGCGGAGCAACAAAGCTTAGACCCCTTTACGGCTCCGTTGCCTGCGGTGTTAGACTTTTTGTCAGGAGTTTTTGACCAAGGAGCCAGCTCTTCCACGGTCAAAGTTCAGCTGGCAGCAATTTCACATTATCATGTGGGGAGTGACCTAGGCCCTTTGATCTCAACCAGATCGTGTAAGGCCTTTTTGAAGGGTACCTTCCTACTAAGACCCCCGGTGAAGGATGTTGTCCCTCCTTGGGATTTAGCGCTCGTACTCCAGGCTTTGACAGCTCCTCCCTTTGAGCCTGCAGCTTCAGTGGATCTTAAACTATTATCCTGGAAAACAGCCTTTCTCATTGCTATCACTTCGGCCAGAAGGGCTTCTGAACTTCAAGTCCTTTCCGCCAAGCCACCATATTTAACCTTTCATAAAGACAGAGTATCCCTCAGGACCAAACCCTCTTTTCTTCCTAAGACTGCTTCCGAATCAAATATCAAACTATTAATTTACCTGTCTTTTTTCCCCAATTACCAAAACAAAGGCAAATACAAGTTACACTCGTTGGATGTTCATAGACCAAATCCACAAAAGCAGCCAAAAAGAACGCTAAATCGCAAAACAAACTCCAAAAGTAAAAAGCGTTGACAGACACAGCACAAAGGTAAAACCAGGATTTATTCCAGACACGAATCACTCTCCACCACAAGTGAGCGCTTTCATCTCCTAACATCGGAGATTTCTTCAGACTGGTGGTGAAGCAAAAGCAATACACATATATCATTCTGAAATCAATTAAAACATCAATTGAAACATAATTAACCCATAAATTGGAATTAGTTAATTAAAAAGACAAGAATACTAAAGCTAATGCTCAAGCCCCTTTATTTTTAGATACATAATGAATTCTTCTCTATTGTTTAGTCCAGGGTAAAAACATGCATTATATTAGTAACTCTTGATATAAATTCTCTTTATACTATGATCCCTAACAAAGAAGGGATGGAAATGGTCAGAATGGGATTGTTGCAATCCAAAGCATTTTCTACAAATACTGTAAGTTTGCTCATGGAAATGATAGATTTAGTTTTATCATATAACTTTTTAGAATTTTATGATGAATTGTTTGTACAAGTCAATGGGGTGGCTATGGGTGCAGAGGGAGAGCATCCTTTGGCTCTGCAGTGCTCCGGAACATCCTTCCATAAGGACCTCCCAAGATTTAGGTAGCTGGGGACTCTGCCCCATAGGCTGATGCCCAAATGAAGTTAACTACTTCAGATTAAGAAGTTATGTACTCACCATAACGTTCCATCTGAGTAGGTAAACTTCATTTGGCAGCAACCGTCCCCCCCCTCCTTCCCCCTGACCTTTGGATGTTTATATTACTCTGTCATCGGATTGTATCGAGATCAGATCATAGACTGGCTATTTGGTGCAGGTCTTGCATTAGGCAAACTCTATCTGAGGTCAGGCAGGGGATTATGGGTAGGGGAGGAGCTTGGAGCTCGGATCTCAGCTGTTGGAAACTGCCGGCTCGGATCCGATATGGATCCGAAGACCTATAGGTTGCTGCCAAATGAAGTTTACCTACTCAGATGGAACGTTATGATGAGTACATAACTTCTTATTCCATCTTTCTGCCTAAAGTATTTTACTTATGTATCTTCTGCTTCTGGAACCACTGAAAAGACAGATACTGTACTCTTTCCACATGGCTTTCGGATATGAAATTACATGGAAAGACCAACTAGTAATCAGAATTCCAATATAACCAAAGCATTAAATCTTTATTGCCCAAAGATTAACCATCCTGACTGGACAGGTGAAACAAGCGAAAGTATCATGACAGCAATAAAATATTCTAATAAAGTCTGACTATTTCATACTACATGATATATAAATACCACACTAAAAGAAATGCAGTGCTCCCTCCCCAACCCTGCAAGCAAAAATGCTGGGTTACAGATAAGCAACAGTAAGAGAATTTCACAAATCTGGAAAAAAAGATGACCAAACCTTTGATGCTGACTCCTGGATCCCAGAAATTCTGCAACACCTTATCTGTGGAAAAGAAAGCTGGGGTATACAGAATAGAAACAGTTTGCTAGGGGTGCACTCACAGGCATTTCAGCAGTCCCATCCAAAAAAAAAGTACAGTTGTGTACCTACCATAAAGGTAGACGTTCGAGTGTATACACTGTTGCAGTCATTACTCTTGGGTTATCCTGCTGGCAGGCTACCCGCAGTCGGCCCGAATTCCAAAGTCTTGGTCCGGCGTCGGTTGCTGTCACCTCTTCCCTGATGTCAGTGTGCCAGGGTTATAAAAGATGCAGCCGATGCCATTTTCTTCAGTCTTTCTTGCCGCGCGGTGCCCGAAGCAGAAGCAGTTCGCAAGTGCCGGTCGGCTGACTCCTGAGATTTTCGTGTTCGAATTTCAGATCCGAAGTCTTCATTTAAAGCTAAGTACCCCATTGGGGAAACTTTTTCTTGCTCCAGACTGATATCAGAAAAAGTTAATAATTTTACTTCTTGTGGGAAGCAAATACCTCATAAGAACTGCCATTCCTACTGTATTCCTTGCCTAGGCCCTGATCACGACGTAGCTAATTGCAGATTTTGTTTTAGATTTAACCAATGCACTATTAAGTGTTGGTACGATTTTGCATTTGCTGGTAGTAACTTGATTAAAGTGTAGCTATCATTTCTAAGCCTTTTGGATTAAGCACTTGGGCTTCAGACCAGTTGTTTTACATTAGGAAGGTTTGTGGCCTGCACTGTGGTGGCAGGACAGGTAGCTTACATCCTTCTAAGTTGGGAACTGCTGATTGAGAGCTCAGTGTC
The DNA here is from genome assembly GCF_019279795.1 of Protopterus annectens. Lineage (NCBI taxonomy): Eukaryota > Metazoa > Chordata > Ceratodontiformes > Protopteridae > Protopterus > Protopterus annectens. Next base: position 669,785,339 of record NC_056737.1, read on the forward strand.
TGTTATTCTAAAAGTGTATTAGTTCTGGTTTAAGCACTTGGGCTTCAGGCCAGTTATTTTACGTTAAGAAGGATTGCGGTCTGCACTCTTGTGGGAGGAGAGGCTGGACTCTGCCCTTCTGAGCAGGGAATTTCTGGTTAGAGGCTTATAGTGCCTGCATATTCTAACGGTTTCTTACTGAAATTGGTACACCTTGTTTGCTGTAGCATAGACTAGATCCAGGCCTGCTGAATCTAGCTTTATTTGTATGCTTGTTGTTTGTTTATTTCCTTGAAACGCTAATTCCACCTAAAACGCGGCCTTTTAGCACTTCTGTGGATCCCTAGTGATATCTGCATTGCTTACTGTACTTATTTCCTTGTTTCACTTGAAAGAAAGTTACTGTTTGTCGTTTTTGCATTTAAGTTACCTGGCACTTGCTCACTAAAGCAATTATATAAGTTAGCTCTAAAAAATTAAAAGCACTACACCCTCACAAACTCCCCTTGAGTACCTTGTTCCCCATTGGCCCTTTTTTCAATTATAAAGGAATTCCCAATACTATTCTAGCATGTCCAAAGGTCAGTTGTCAATCTCCTCTCCAGTCCAGCTGGTGAATCTGGGAATCTTGAGGCAATGTTACAACTGCCTCATGTACACAGACAACCCTCTCCTCCTCCCAACAAATTCCAACACATGTGAGAGATGCAACCATATAGCCAAACTCGAGGCTAAGCTCTCTCAACTCAGTACTGGCGTAACCAGTCAGGAGAAGGAAACCACACTCACTACAATTCCAGTCTCACACAGACCTACCACGACAACAAACCAAACACAAACACACAAAAACATACTCGGAGGCTCTAAATAAAAATCTGCCTAAGCAGCAGAGACCTCCAAAGCAGACACCCAAGCAACCGCTACCCCATAACAAAACACATGCAACACATAGCTCACAAAGCCAGTGTGCCGAACAGTCACAGCCCTTAAGGCTAAGCAACACACCTGATACACTTGTAATAGGTGACTATCGTCAGGCACACTGACGTCCCGCTCACCAGGCTGAACAAGGAGAAGGTCACGGTGAGCTGCCTGTCGGGCGCTAGGATCCGCCACATAACACAAGCACTCCGGTCACTCCAAGGCAAGTACAAATATGACACAGTCATTGTCCATGCTGGTGTGAATGACCTGAGACGTACCTCCCTGGACTACATGAAAAGAGACATAGAGGAGCTCTCTGAGCATGTAGCCCAGGCCGGTATGACCCTGACCTTGAGTAGCATCTTACCCTCACCAAGAATGATGCCACAATATGAAGACAAGATGATCAATTTCAACAATTGGCTTAAGTGTTGGTGTCATTCTAAGGGGATCCAATGCCTGTCAGCCTGGGATGACATGCTCGACAAGCCACGATGCTTCGCTAGGGACGGCTTACACCTGTCACCCCTGGGCTTTCGGATATTGGCAAAGGCTCTTGCTACCCCCATAGTGCCTTTTTTAGGCAAGGCTCAAAAGACAAACCCACCTCCATAGGTATCACAAGGGATAAGAAATTAAGAGTAATGCTACTCAATGCCAGAAGTCTAAACCTTAAGATGCACGCACTCGAAACTCTCCTTAGCATGGAGAACATCGATATCTGTGCAGTAACAGAAACCTGGTTCAAGGCTCCCGAGAGCACCCCAGCACTACCAGGTTATACGTCATATCATGCTTTTCGGCCCCAAAACTTGGACCGTACCACAAAAGGAGGGGGAGTATCAATATTCGTCAAAGATACCCACACCTCCAGGTTGGTGGCACAGCACGAAGCATCAGAGACTATCCATGTGCAACTAACTGTAGGTAAAACTGCCTTCCAGTTTATAGCCTGCTACAGACCACCCTCCCAAACACAGGAACCCCACTTGGCCTTCCTGAGAATACTGGAAAATATGAAGGTCTCTCCAAACACCATTATATTGGGCGACTTCAACTACCCAAACATAGACTGGGAGCATTACTCTAGCTGCAACACCCTAGCCCAAAGGTTCCTAGAATTTATAAACTCAAATGCTATGGAACAACTTGTTACCACTCCCACAAGAGGGGAAAACATACTGGACCTGATCATCACCAACATGGGGACACTATGCTCCAGACCAGAAGTGTATCCCTCACTGGTAAGATCAGACCATAAACTAATCTCACTGGATATTCACATCCCGACCCCACCCCCTGCCCAGAAAACCAATGTGAAAAACTTCTCTAAAGCAAATTTCACACGCCTCAAAACCGAGGCGAAATCCTTCAAAGCCCCCGGGCCTGTGGAAAATACGGCCCAGACCGCAGAATCCTTTATAAACGCATTCTATGAACACCTTCAGGAATGCATGGATCATGCAATCCCAAATAAAACCAAGACCCAATCCTCCAAAGGCAGACGTCCTGTCTGGTGGACCCCAGCCATAAACAAACTATACAATAGAAGGAGGACGCTACTACATGATAGAGCAAAATCCCAAAAAGGGAAGGCATCTCTGATCAGTATTAGCAAAAACTACGGGCACTCATAAAATCGTCTAAGGCCAGCTTGAGAGAAAAATTGCACAGGACACTAAGGATAATCACAAGGCTTTCTTTAGTTATGTTAGGAACCTGGGTGGGAATTCCCAGATATGCTCAGAATTAGTCCAAAATGACAAAAATACACCGAGCCCACAGACATTGCCAACATCCTAGCTGACAGGTTCAGTGCAAACTTCTCCCCCCTCCCCACCAAAAGGGCAAATATCTATCCCAACAGAGTGCTGCCCCCCTGACATCTCAGATGCTCAGGTAAGAGCCACCCTCTCCAAAGCAAAAAACACAGCATCAATGGGACCAGATGGTGTCCCGGGCTGTGTCCTACATGAACTCCAAGAAGAGCTAAACCCAAACATAAAACTACTATTCAATCTTAGCCTTACTACAGGATATGTACCCAAAGAGTGGCGTACAGCAACAGTGGTCCCTCTCCACAAAGGTGGTGCCTAAACGGATCCTGGAAACTATCGCCCCCATAAGCCTGACTAGCTTGGTCTGCAAAGCTATGGAAAGGATCATCATGGACCTCATAAATAAAGATATTGGGGACCTACAGACACTGGATCCTACCCAGTTTGGCTTTGTTAAGGGCAGATCCTGCCTCTTAAACCTGGTCGATTTCTTTGAAACAGTCACCAAGGCCACTGACGAGGGGAAAGTGGTCCACACAGACTACCTGGACCTCGCAAAAGCCTTCAATACAATATCCCACTCGGGCATTATAGATAAGCTCACCAGCTTAAATATAAACCCCTATGTCACTAGATGGGTTGCAAACTGGCTCAAGGACAGAACCCACATGGTTAGAATTGCTGGAGCCATGTCAGACTCCAAACCAGTTACAAGTGGCGTCCCACAAGGCTCAGTCCTGGGACCTCTCTTGTTCGGTATATATTTCTCGGAGGTACAGGCCAACACGGAAGGACTGTGGCTGACCAAGTTCGCAAATGACTGCAAACTGAGCGCCATAATCAACTCTCCAGCCGACACAAGCATCCTCCAAAAGGGCCTCATAGAAACAGACAACTGGTGCCAGAGCCATGGCCTCAAGCTAAACGCCAAAAAGTGTATAGTCATCCCCTTTGGCAAAAACAAAGTGCCCACAAATTACCACATAGGTGGTAATCCATTAAGTACAAAAGAAGTCATTAGGGACCTGGGGACCCAAGTTGATAGCAATCTCTCATTTGACAACCACGTGGCCAAAGTGGTTAGAAAAACATTTTATATAGCCCACCTAATCATGAAGGGATTCACATCTAGATCAGGGAGGTCATCGCCTCTTTACTCATCCCTCATCAGGCCCATAATTGAGTACAATGCCCCTTTTGGGATGTACCTTACCAGACACCTGCAGCAACTGGAAAGACTCCAAAAGTACCTCACCAAGAGGATCAAAGGGCTCAAACAGATGCCATATGCTGCCCGGTTAAAGAAACTCCAGCTCTACTCAGTGGCATACCGCCTGCTCAGAGGCGATCTGTGCCTGACGTATAAAGCCATGTCCAACCCGGAATTAATGGACATGCTGCACCGCAGAAAATCCAAATCCCATCGAGCTACGCTCAAGAGACTTGAACCTCAGCACTGAAATAAATAGGACATGCTGGAGGGACAGATTCATAACACAGAGGCTCCCTTCACTCTGGAATAAAATCCCAGTCCAGGTTAGGCAGAGTCCCACATTGACTCTCTTCAAGAGGAATCTTGATGAGTGGATGGGAGATCGTAGGTTTACCCCGGCTATCACTTCTGTGTCACTGTTAGACAGAGGCACAGTATACTAACCTCAAAAAAAAGGCATAGCAAAATTAATTTAAAATGGGTGGTGAAAGCCAAACACACTCTAGCTAGGCTTATAAATGCCCTAGGGCAGATAGCCTAGTATGAACCTATTACTTTGGCCGAAGATTTAATTACACGATGTTGTCGGATAGCTATCCGACTACCGCAATTCACAAGAAACGCAAGGAAAAGGACAGGCATCCGAGGTCCAAAATTGACGACGAGGCTTTTTCTTGGCCAGTTGCCGGTTCACCGGTTCTCAGTGAGTCGCTTTCGCAGCCCCTGACGCCCGCTACCTCAGAGCCGCAGGCCACTTCAGACTCCCACATGGAGCAGACTAGGCCTGTGGAAACTCAAGGTATTGGACACTTGGAAAATATTCCTTCAGATGGGTCCAGAGCCGCTGAGCAGGCATCGGCTTCTGAGGGTGTTTTCAGGCCTACACAGATGTATAAAACAGACTACAGCTTCAAAAGCAAAGACTAAAGCACCACTAAAGACAAAGAAACAAGTGCAGCAAGCCCATGGACAGGCCTCCATGCCTAAAAAACAGATGCTCAAAATGGCCGAAGACCTAATTACTTTGATCAGGGGTTCCCATTCCGCTCCCCCCCGAGAAGAGACCTAGGCAAGAGACAGAATATGAATCTTCAGGTCAGGTTTCCATTTCAAGAGACAGAATGGGAGGTGGAACACTGAGAAGAGCCCTCAACAAACTCATACAAAATGATTCTAGCAAAACCTTCTCTGGCCCTAGAAACCATATGCAACTTGTAATCCATAATAAAAGTATGCACTTAAGACCAAGTAGCAGCTTCAAGGATGGAACTGGTGTCCAACCCCTTGAAGAAGGCACTAAAAGAGTCAATAGCCCTAGTGAAATGAACTCTAACTGAAGTAGACAGATATTTGCAGTGAAAAATATAACAAAAGGACATGGCCTTAGATATCCAGGAAGAGGTGGCTTGCTTAGAAACAGCCAAACCCAAGGTCCTGAGATGAAAGGAAACAAAAAGCTGATCAGACTTATGAATGGCTTTAGTTTTATCCAAATACCATCTGAGCTGTCGGTGCAAATCCAAGGTATGCAGGACCCTCTCACTAGCAGACTAAGGAAAAGGGGAAAAAGGAAGGGAATCGTACCAACTGATTCAAAGACAACTCATTTACTACCATGGGCATAAGAGGATGATTAGTATGAAGGTACAGCGTGTCCCTGTGAAAAAACAAAAAGGAAGGAATGTCTATGAGGGCCTGGAGCTCAGAAACCCTCTGAGCAGAAATGAGACAGCAACAAAACAGTCTTCCAGGTACAATGTTGCAAAGAAACAGAACCTGCAGGCTCAAAAGGAGCCAGAGTGAATTTTTTGAAAACAAAATTAAGTTCCCAAGGAGGAAGAATATGTTTCCTTGAAAGCCTAATATGCAGGACCTCTAAGAAATTAACCTCAAAACGAGAAGCCAAAAGAGGATTCAAGGACAGACCAGCAGAAATGGATGACAAATGGGCCTTCACAGAAGAATATTCCAGGCCAGACAAGCAACTCACAAAAAAGGCAGGACCCAAAGGAACCCCCACTGAAAAAGGATCCTGGTTACTTGCATGACACTACACATAAAATCTTCTTCCACTTGGACATACAAGATTTTCTGGCTGAGGGTTTCCATGCCTCCTGTAAAACCCCATACATGTCCTCAGAAGAAGAGGTGCCTGAAAAGGATCAAAACCCTAACCACCCACAGTGGCAGTTGAGGAGTTGACAAGTGGGGATGGTGAGGGGTTCCAACTGGTGAGGTAACTTGTGGTAACTGCCTCTGGCCAGATGTATTGAGAGGTGAAACCATTGCTGTCTTGGCCAAAAGGGAATCACTAGCAAACATTTTTGGGCAGTCCAGCTGAATATTCTGCAGGACTCTTGGAAGTAAAGGAAGATGAGGAAAAGGATACTGAAACATCCCACTGCAAGGAAAAGAAAGGACACCTGTCTTCCATGCCAGATAGCATGGCACTCTAAAACAGAAGAGAGAAAGCTGCCTGTTCAGAGGGGAGGCAAAAAGATCTGAGGAATACCCCACCAAAGGACAATGCCCGGAAACACTTCTCTGATGCATCCATTCAGGAACCTGTCTTTCAGACCTGCCCAGAGTGTCTGCCACTAGATTGTTCTCTGAAGGAATGTGTACTACCTGAAGAGTTAACTAAGAACGGAGAGCCATCTCCTAAGCCTGAACAGCTATCCTGCACAGGATGTAAGATTTTGTGCCTCCCTGCTTGTTGCCATACCACAACACTGTAGTGTTGTTTGTATACACCTTCAAGGGGCCTCCAGAAAACGTGGGGTGAAAAGCTTGGGACCTCCAGAAAACAAGGGTTGAAAAGCTTGAGGGGCCATCATCAGACCTCTCGTCTCTTTGAAGTTGATATGGTTTGACTGGGGGGGGGGCAAAGACCATGAACTTTCAAATGACTAAAAGGAGCCCCCACCCTATGTTACAGGCATCAGTGAACAGTTCTTGAGAAAGTACTGGAGACTGAAAGGGCAGACCTAGGTTGAGAGCAAACTGTTCAATCCACCACATAAATTCCTTCTGTACACAGGGAAGGAGAGGTACGCTGAAGTCCCGAGGGTGTTAATGCTGCAGCCAAACTGACCTAAGGTACCACTGAAGCTTCTGTATATGCAGTCTGGTAAGAGGGAGCACTGGAATAGAACAGGTCATGAATCCCAGGGCCCGAAGAAACTCCCAGACTGGCATGGCAGTCAGAGGAAAAACAGAATTAAAGAAGGCTGTCAATGACAAAACTTTTGGAGGTGGAAGAGAGGCCAACAGTCACACTGTCTGAATCCTGCATCTCAGATACACATGATCCTAAGAGGGAGTTAGGACAGACTTTTGGAAGTTGACAGTACACCCCAGACTTTGAAGAAAAGAGATGGTGAACTCCAGAGCCTGTAACAGGCGACTGGGAGAAGGTGCTTGAAACAACAGTTTGTCTAGACAAGTACAAATCTGAATGTCTTGGAGCCTGCTGAAAGCAATCACAGGAGCTAGGCATTTTGTGAATACCCTTGGGGCAGTAGAGAGACCAAAGAGAAAAGCAGGGGACTAAAAAATGAAAGGAAGAAACAGAAATATAAACTTCCTGGAAAGAAGGTGAATATGATTCTGAAAGGTAAGCATCTTTCAGATCCAAAGACACCAGAAAAGGTTGGGGTAGTAAAAGAGTAAATAGGGTTTGAAGAGTTTTTTGTCTTTTCGGCTTTTCCCGGTTAGGGATCGCCACAGCAGACCTCCGGTCCGCTAATGATTGGCAGTAGATTTTTTTATGGTGCCGAGGTGTCAGTCTGACGCCCAACTTTCAGCGAAGGCACGCCCATTCACGCATATCTTTCGGAGGTCACTCGACCGCGGGGAGGACATGTAGTATCCACAAAGAAGGCAATCCAGCCGAGACTCGAATAGGAGAACTTCTTGCTGTGAGGCAACAACGCTACTGCTGTACCACCGCAGAAATAGGGTTTGAAGAGTAAGCATCCAAAAAGAAGAGAAGTTGAGAAAGGTGTTGAGTAGGGAGTGATCCAGAATAGGTCTCCAAGTGCTCTCCTTTCGAGGAACCAGGAACAGCCTTAAACAAAAACCCTTTCCCACTTGGGAAGGGGGGACAGGTTGAATTGTTCCTTAGTTGACCAGGGACCATAGAACATGTGGAAAATGAGGAAGTTGCTCAAGAGGAGACTGAGAAATCCCTGAAAAAGGAGGGAGAGACTTCCATACCATGAAGTAACCCAGACAGATGATGGAAAGAACCCAAGAGTCTGAAGTGATAAAGATGCCAATCTGGAAGACAAAGAAAAAGCCAAAGGGACAAAGGAACTTGCTCTAAGAGAAGGGGGGGTGAGCCGTCAGAGAAGCAGGTTTATTAGATAACGAAGGCTTCTGGGCCACAGAAACCAGAGAAGCCTTAGCAGACAGGGCCCACCTACCACCCTTTCTGCCCTTGGAGGCCAGGCAGGGCTGCATGCAAACAAAAGCAGATCTAAAAGGATAATTCCTCTGCAACCTGGGGCTAAGTGAGACAAAAATATGCTTAAAGTCTCTAACAAACTTAAGACAGGTCAGCAGCAGCAGTCCCAAAAAGATGTTTATTATCCAAAGGAACATCCAACAACTTGGCCTTATGTCCTCAAGCACAGACTGGAGAAAAAGCCAAGAATAACGACTCATGACAGATCTAAAAGCTGCAGCCCTGGAAGAGGCATCATCAGCATCATACCTACGCTTAATATAGTGGCAAGCCACTTGAGAAGCAGAAGCTGAAACAGATAAGGCAGAGAATTTGCCTTCAGAAACAGTGCGGTCAAAAGGCCTGAGCAATCGAGGCCAGAACATACCTGGTCATGTGGGTCTGATAATTAGACCTAAAGACCAAAGTAGAAACAGTGTAAACTTTCTTACCAATCCTCTCCATTGCCCTACTATCCTTATCAGAAGGCAAAAGGTTGGAAGAGGGCAAGACCTTAGAAGGTTTGTCAAAAAAGACTGACACCACAGCACGATCAGCAGGAGGATATTTAAATAAAAACTGACAATCCTCAGGAAACTTATAGAACCTATCGGTTTTCTTAAGAGCAGGAGGCTGCCAATCATGAGTCTTGGAACCAGCAATGAAAGTGTCCAACACGGCAGCCAACACAGGAGGAACTGCTGAAGGTTTAGGAGTATCCACCTGAAGCAAGTCATAATATCTTCTTCGAATATCAGACACTTGAGAAGAATCCCACTTAATATTCCTTTATCCTAGCAATTGTGTCCCCAAAGGACAAGTCCTCAAAAGGAGACCGGGCTAAAACTCCTCCTCATCAGAACTATAAGCCAAAGGTGAAGACATCTGTGAAGAACAGGACAAAGAACACTCATCAGACACTGAATCCTCATCCAAAGAATTCAGTTCCCTAAGCCGTTTATATGGGGTAGAGGTCCAAGGAGGAGCAGGTACTGAAACCCCTTGAGGAGGCGTCAGGGCCATTAAGACAGAAAACAAGCCCTTAGTAAATTCTTGCCCATTCCCTTCAAGGATCCTTAGGGCAGACTGAAAGGTGTTTTGTTTTTTTGTCTTTTCTTGGAAGGGTCATCACTCCTAATAAATACCAGAGGTTTCAACCCTTGGCAAGATTCGATAAGAGAACCTGGAACCTCTTCCCTGACCAATATCTACAAAATCCCTTTTCTATGATCCTCAGAGATAATTAACCATAGTCCCCCCCCCAAACATCTGGAGCAGATGCCTGCAAAGCCTCAGAGGACGTATGAAAAGATGGACCCTTGCTGGCCTCCAACGGGGTCATGGCAGACACCAAACAACCTACACAGCTATTACCTGCTTCTAGCTGTATGTCCGGTGGAGGCTGAACAGCTAAAGAATCCAACAGAGACTTCCTGGTCTTCTTACCTAGCAGGTGTATCTTGGGGTTAAAGGATTCTGCCAAGGTAACCCAGGCTAACTGTTTAAGCTGTTGGTTTTCAAGGCAAATCGCCAGGGAATACAAATGGCTTTGGAGTGTCTTAAGCAGACACGCCTTGCAGATAATAAAAGAGGTATTATCATGGGAAGTACCCAAATAAAAAAAAAAGACACTGTTAGTGACTATCCTTATGGGGAATTTGCCTCCCACACTGACATTTTCACTTCTTGGATGGCATGAACTCTAGGTAGCAAAATAAAATACAAGACCAAGAAGAAGGGGAGAAAAAAAAAAACAGGATTCTTATCTGGAAGGCTAGGTATTCAAGCACAGCAACAAGGCGTTTTGAAGTGGCAGCAAAGAAGTTCTTGATAGCTGTGTCCATACATCCCCCTTTTATGCCCTACATTCTGTGCATGGAGCACAGGTGTGACATACAGCACATACAAGCTCATTAGGTTTTGGTATACCAGCTGAGTGTCAGGCTGCCCTGGCAGGAGATCATTTCTCTTTAGAATACTGCAACAGTGATATAGAAGAACATTAGTGAGCTTTGAGATTACTGAACAAAAAGCACAACAAAATTCACTGTGAGGCAGAGGGAGTTGGTAGGTGAGTTTAACCAAAACTGAGATCCATAACAAGTAGACTGCAACAAAGGCAGAGGTTACCTAGGTCAGAGTGAATTATATCAACCTCAGAAGCCACTTATGCTAGGATCACAAGGTCTACAAAGATATCTGGTCTTTGTGGAGAAGGCAGAGTCAAAAGCCAGATGTTTTACAAATTATTTTTTAAGAAATGGACTATCTATACAGAAGGAAAAGAACAAGTCTGTAAGGATTTGAAGAGGGAAGATTTACTCAATACTGGGCAGGTACCACTAACAGCATCCCCTCATACACACAATCTTCATTATGTAATCAACTAGTGAACGAAAAAGAAAAACATGCAAGGGAGAAAAAAAGTCATCACAACATTCACAGTTTCAGTAAGGTATCTATGTAGTGTACAAACAGCAAACAAAATTCCAAAATAAAATTTAAGTTCATTTAGAGCAAAAACTGTTGTCGAGTTCAAGTCGATCATTTGTACTGGATCATCTTTTACACCTTCCAGTCCTCTGTGGAAAACTCCCAAGCCCAAAAGAACCTGCATCTTCATAAAATTTGTTTTTGTAGCTGTGATCCTCTACTTCTATTTACAGGTAATACATTTCTTTCCCACTTGCATCATAAGCTCGAGTAAGGATCCCTCTATATACTAATGAAATGAGAATTTTTCAAGCTAAGTAAAAATAGTGAAGAATTGAGATACTAGTCCCAGAGTTTCTTACAGATTTCTAGTACTTCATATTTAAACATTGCTAACCCTACCGAAAACATTCCCAAACAATGCAAAGCCAATCACCCACCATCCCCACCCCCGACACCTCCAGCAGAGTAAGGAAAACTTTCGGATACATCCATGCCAATCTAAATGTTTTTTGAACCATGTCAATGCACATAGTAGATCTCGGGGCAAGTACACTGGAAAAAACACACCTCTTTTAATGTCAGGATTTTAAGCAAATTTTCCCAATGCATCCTACATTTCTCCATTTCCTTAATTCTCACACCTAACAGTAACATTGTTGATAATTTCTTTCTTGGAATAGGCCCCACCATTGGTTTCAAAAAAACAGCTAACCCAATCTTGTGTTTGCATTTTCCGAATTTTAATCTTACTTAGACACTCCATGTCTGCACCAAGATGCAGATGCATAAAGCCCAGACTACATCCAAGGTGAACTGAGTTCAATTAATGGCTCAGGCTTCTGAGGTACTTGCAGGTTAGGAGAAGCATACCCATGAGGATGCAAGCAATTTCCAAACATTATGAGGTTTGGCATAATTGTTAAGGTGTTTACGTCACAAACAAGTTTGAGTTTGATTCTCACTAAGGAAAATTGGCTAGGCTTAAAATGGTCCACAAGGGTAGTACTTAACTATGAAGTACTTTACCATAAAGTCCTCGGTAAGAATCCCCACACAGTAACTTTCTCAAAATGTGCCCATCCTCCTGTAAATGGTCCCAAAATAGCAGTCTAACACATTCTTATGAAAGCCAGCAGACCAGTCATCCAGCACTGAGGCTTAACCGCATACACAACTCAAGTCAGGTATCACATATTTTACTAACTTGCTGCTGTTCTGTTATGAACATTCTTAATGCCACCTAATGGTACCACTGTACACTACAGGCAAGAAACTATACCAGCAAATTCCAAACAGTAGGCACAAAGAGCACATTCAGAGAAATGTGGTGAAGCGCAAACAGTAGACACAAATACCACTCTCACCTTTTATGTGTTACTGTCTTTCTAAATTAGCATTACAAATGAGTAATTTTCAAAATGGATTACAGAGATTTTCTTTAAAAGATATATTTTCAAACATGAGGAAAACAACAGACACATAATGCAATAAAGTGACAGAAATTCATGCTTTTGTACATCCTATGAGCAGCAGAAGCATTTGCATGATCTTGTCAGGTTCATATACTTAGTATTAAAATCTCTTCTACTACTCATATTTTAACCACTAAATTGTTCTGTCTATACTGCATCTCATTAATCTGCTATGTTTGCAGCCCAAGTCCCATTAAAGTTGTACTTGTGACCTTACACCAACCCGGAAGGAAAAATATATAAGGCACCACTTTAGCAGCCTTAGCAGGTTAATATCTACGCTAGCATCAGCCTGTGTGGTTTCCTTTTGTTATGACATTTTGACAAAGCAACATCATTGGCCCATCTTCAGACAACTGTAGTGGCTACCTTAAGGTAAATGTCCCCTCACTTGCAGTTCACTAGCATCTACATATATTTGAAACACATGCCCTCAGCACAAATTAATTACACAGTTCTACATACAGGGTAGTGGCAAAATTCTGGATGAGGATGTGGATTCAGACATAACACAAGATTTCAAAAGAACAGTGTTATCGGAGTTTACAAAATAAAATGCAGCAGCAAAAGGTGAAGTATTTGCAGGATGAAAAAATGCATTAAAAGAGGTTAGGTGGCCATTTCTTTGCACCAAAGGTAGTATTCGTCTAGCGTCTGTACTTCAAAAAGGAAATGCGAAAACAAAAACACAAAGTAAAGTTCTAAATCAATTACCCATGCGAACAAACTGTTAAATCTTTAAATCTTCATAAAATAAAGTAGTTGTAAGTGCCTGTTTCAATACTTCAGTTTCTGTCCAGATGTAACAAAACATTTCAGATTTTTATGACATTTGACATAAACAAAATCCAAAACTTCATTTTAATTCAGTATTCTACATTCATAATCCTATTCTGAAGTTTGCTGATTGAGCAGACTGCAAAGCATGCAACAAGATAAATAACATAGATTTCTCAGCTAATAACCATTATAACTCAAGGATGTCACATAAAATGTTTTGTTTAGTGAACAATATGCTGTCTAATTACCCTGTTCAATCATTGCACAAAATATGAAGAGACAGAAGTCAAACTTTCTTTTTTTGCTACAGTTCCACCACAGTATGCGTGTCTGTGTGTGTGTGTTGGGGGGGGGGGGGTCTTTTTGACTCAACATATGCCTGCACCAAGTACATTTATCAGTAGACACATATTCAGACTTGCATCACACTTCTTTATTGCCTCCAAATTTCTGTATCAGTGACTTGCTACAAGATGACCTGCCAAGACTTCCTCCATTTCTGCTTATAATATTCATTAATGAAACAGCAAGATTTCACGTAGTATACGATTGTTAACCTACTCCCCACACACCCTCCCCCCCAAAAAAAACTGTTTGGATAAGCTTCGACTGATATAATCTCATTAATGAACAATGATAATTTATTCACAAAATCAACAATTTACTGCATCCTAAAAGCTATCAAACCTGATTTTCTTAACTGCTTTATTACACACTGTAGTACTGATGCTCCAATTTAACTTTTTCTTTTTATTTAAATTTCAGCACTCCTCTTTCCTTTCATCTCAGTCCTGCCAGTACCAGCTTGATACATGTACTTTTGCTTCAGCACATTAAAGATCATGTTAGTTTGAGCATCCCTAATTTAAAAAAAGAGAAATAAGAGCTGCATTTTCCCCTCCCCCACACATTTCATGTTGCTGGGCTCTGGGCATTTGCCCAAAGACTTGTTCAGTTTCAACCCTTGGAGGGTCATATGATTTGACACCATAGCTGAACAGGATTTGAAACACCTCCATAATGCTCAGTATTTACAGAGATGACAAACACTGCAGGACCAACCTTTCAGAGACGTAATTAAAACAGTTCTCTGCAGCCCTACTCTGTCAATGCATACTAGCCCATCCTATTACTACTTGTGCAGCCACTTCTAAGGAAAAATCACTGATGCGCCCCAGCTCTGTGGAAAAAATGAATGGGGCCCTGCCTTGAGACCAAGACAAAGTTCAATTAGTGTCTGTGCCCCCGAGGAGGTATGGGAGGTGGGACGGATAGAAGCATTTCTGCTGCAATTAAAAACTCCGCCAGCGCTGGGTCAATATTATAATTGCACAATAGACTGCTCCTAAATTCAGTACTAATGGTGTTCGGGGAAGACCACTGCAGCTAGCTGACATAACATATAGTGATGTGCATGAAGTCAGCAGTTCTGCCCAGTATGGGCATTACAAAAATCCTTGGCATGCAAGACAGCATATATGAGACACTGCCAGCTGTTGTGATCCAGCTTCCACTTCCCCTTCCCAGCCTGCACTAAGGATGCAGTTCTAGCTCCTAGGGTGGGGACAGTACCAGGAAAAATAATGTAAGCAGCAACAGAGGAAGATACAAGCAGCTAATGGTCAGCAATAAAGAGTGCAAAGGTGGATAAATTCTGATGTACTAGTTGGCGTTAAAAGAAAAGCAACAGTTGTAGAAACCTCTGTCCTAGCATTTCTTCTCAATTGCTCTGCAGTCTAGCTGAGAGCAAACAAGGCACTATTTCTGTTTTGGGAAAAGAGAAGCTATTTTTCCTCAGACACTTTTGATACCCCCACTCAAATATGCTGAAAACAGGGTTAAGGAAAGGTGCTAGATCAGGAAGTTCCATCCCCTTGCTTTTATTAAAAAAAGTTATGTACTCACTGTGACGACCCACCACTGGACCAGTAATCAAGGAGCCTCAGTCCTCACACCAATGGCACCAGTGGAGGATGTACACTGAAAGGATAAGGGGTACACACACAGTATTTCCAGATGCAGCTCTCTGCATCAAAGTTATGTACTCACTGTGACGACCCACCACTGGAACAGTAATCAAGGAGCCTCAGTCCTCACACCAATGGCACCAGTGGAGGATGTACACTGAAAGGATAAGGGGTACACACACAGTATTTCCAGATGCAGCTCTCTGCATCACGTGCAATTTCCCTTAAGATCACACAGAAATCACAGTCAGTCCAGGGCTGGTTCCTCTATCTTTCTCCAGACCCCCAATAAGACTCCCCACTGGCACAGCTATAGAGTGGAGATCTCAGCCAAATGACCAAGCTAAGACCTCCAGCACCCTCTCTGTCCAATCTGTGCTGTGTGTCCCTGCCTAAGTAGCTGATGCACATACTTTTGAGGTCTGACTTACACGCACACACACCTGGGAAAAGCTGGCACAGGTTTACTAGCTATGCCCTCTTCTGCATAGACTATGTTAGTTACCATTGCCAGCAATCAACTCCTTTACCAGCTACTTTAAGGCCCTTAACAAAGGGTGTCCAATCTTACTGTGTAATATTAATATTAATACAAATGGTAGTTTGACCAAGAGCAAGCCTATTAGGAGTGGCCCAAACAGTGTCACCAAAAATATACAAGTACTCTCAAAACTTAAATATCTCTACACATTTCAGCCACAAGGGAAGGTTTAAATATATTTAAGAATAGATACTAAAAGAAGAAAACACTCTGTATATATTCACAGTGACAAACTTCAAAACCACAGGAAATATTTAAAACATTGCAGGACAGTCTCAAATAAAGAAAAACACCTAAACTATGCTTCAGTATATTCCTGACTGAATCTAAGAATTAGACTGTTCTCTAGAAACTTACTTCATTAGAGCAAGACAGATGTGTTCTTAGGTCCGAGAAAGAATGCAGAAAGCTTTGTTTCTCTAACAGATTTCTCAAATTAATATCTCAAATATTACTACTGGGATATCTTGCAGAATGACATAGTTTCTTGTCATCTGACTAGTTCCCAGATTACACCTCCCCAATAGAAGCTAGCAGTGTTTAGCACCTACCTGTAAAAATACATGGGCCTCAGATCTTTGGCAGATGCTGGAAGTCATAAAACAATTACATTCCTCCACATTTCAAGACTAGTAATTATTTCATGCTAAAGACAATACAGAGAACTCCCTAGTACAGACATTGTGTCTCTTGTTGCACTAAAAACAGAAAGATATCATCTTTTAATGCACTATAAAGTAACTTGATTTCAGCTATTTTTCTGAAGTTAACCTCCTGTATTCCAGTTTCCACGGTTAAAATATACATATTTAAACGGTTACAAAAGTGCATGTAAATTTCTGTTCTATTCCAATAGGGCACACTGGTTACATTTCAAACAGCACTCTACAAAAAACTTCAGCATATAATTCTGTACTAGCAGTTTGATGTACATCAAATAAACGATGTACAGTTCTAATATATTTGTAACGCAAGCATCTTATATAAATATAGTGTTGATATTCACAAATAACATATACTTATTTACAAAATTCCACATAGCTGTCCTGGCAGTATCCCCCTTTGTCACATTCACCATAACATTTCATTTGTGTTGCCCATTTTCATTCCTCCTCAACTGATGGGTTTGTATCCGATCCCTCGGATCTGACTCGGCCATTGCTAAAGCTTGTGGCAACCCAAAACTTGAGCTTCTCCCTTACCCATAATGCTCCAACTCCAAGTACCTCAGACCTTGTTTGCTGATTTTACTAGAAAGGAAATATTTGCAGACAAACAGGAAGAAGACTATATCTGGAGCACAACATAAAGGACAGTAATGCTCATTAACCACTTATTTTTCTAGGAGTTTTCAAAGGATAGGGGTTGGTAGGTGGGGAGTTGAAGAATGAAAATGGACAACATAGACGGAATATTATGGCCCACACATAACTTCTTTATCTGATGATGTCAATTTTCATTCTATCTTCAACTGATGGGACAGATTACGTAGCTACCTTAGATCCTGGGTGGACTCAAGGAAGGATATTTCTGAGCACAGCTGCACCAAATGATGCTCTACCTCTGGAGACAAAATCCAATTTTTAATGAGCAACAAAGGTATGGGGAGTGGCCCAAGTTGCTGCGTGCAAATATCATCCATGGACATTCTAGACTGAAAAACTGAGGAAGTCGTCATGGATCTAGTAGAAAGGGCCCATAATGGTTTTGGTAAGGTAATGTTGAAATTGTTATAATAAATGAAATACAAATCAGCCAGCCACCTGGCTAAAGATCTTTGGCAACTGGCTTTCCCAATTTTACTTCTGCAAATGATGCAAACAACTGATCAGATTTTGTAATGTCTTTTGCTTTACTTAGGCTAAAAACATAACTGTAGTACAGTTGTGTACACTTACCATAAATGTAGATGTTTGCGTGTATTCACTGTTGCAGTCATTACATTTGGGTTATCTGCTTGCAGTAGCCCTCAGTCGGCCTGATTAACAAAGTCTTGGGTCCTGCATCGGTTGTTGTCCCTTCTTCCATGACGTCAGGTCGTCAGGGGGTATAAAACATGCAGATGACGCCATTACATCAGTTTTTCTTGCCCCAGATGTCAGGTGCCCCACTAATGGGAAGCAATTAAATCTATAATACAAGGATATACCTCCAACAAAAAAGCTAATACACCAAAAAGCTTTTTGAGCATAGTAAGTCAGAGTAAAGGCATAGCCAAAAGAAGAACGGGGGCTGGAGGGAGGGTAACCAGGACTGCAACAGTGAATACACTCGAACATCTACATTTATGGTAAGTGTACACAACTGTACTATGTTCTTCGTGTTTTACTGTTGCAGTCATTACATTTGGGTAGATTCCCAAAGCTAAGGTTGGGAGGAGGAATTTAAATAGAATCAGGACCAGCTATAAGACCCTGCAAGACTGCATTGTGGCAAAACCAGCTCTGGATTTAGAGAAAATTGGCAAATGATAATGCTAGGTGAAAGTATGTACACAAAGTACAGTTTTGTACCTACCATAAATGTAGATGTTCGAGTGTTCACACTGCTGCAGTCATTACACTTGGGTTATCCTGCCGTCAGGTGGTCCCGCAGTCGGCCTGAGTTCCAAAGTCTTGGTCCGGCGTCGGTTGCTGTCGCTTCTTCCCTGACGTCAGTGCGCCAGGGGTATATAAGATGCATCCAATGCCATTTTCTTCAGTTTTTCTTGCTCCAGATGTCAGGTGCCCCCAAGTAGGCAGGCAATACATATTGCTAATCAAAAAAATACAATAAAAACAATACCTTCAGTTACCAGCAAATACACCCCAAAGGTTGTATAGGATAGAAAGGTATAGATAAGTCCAGCTAGTTCAGAGGGGATGGAGGGAGGGTAACCTGGACTGCAGCAGTGTGAACACTCGAACATCTACATTTATGGTAG
This sequence comes from Protopterus annectens, assembly GCF_019279795.1. NCBI lineage: Eukaryota > Metazoa > Chordata > Ceratodontiformes > Protopteridae > Protopterus > Protopterus annectens. The sequence continues at coordinate 669,803,799 of NC_056737.1, forward strand.
GTACAAAACTGTACTATGTTCATCGTGTTACACTGCTGCAGTCATTACACTTGGGTAGAATCCCAAAGCTGAGGTTGGGTGGCTGGTCTATAAAGAGTTAGGATTGGCTATGAGGCAAAGCAGAACTGCAGTGGCAAATCCTGCTCTGGATTTAGAGTAAAGAGGCAGGTGGTGTGCACTGAACTCCAAGTTGCAGCCTCCAAAATTTCCTTGGTAGGGACTCCTCTGAGAAAGGCTGCTGAAGTGGCTGTTGCCCTGGTGGAATGTGGCCTAATGTTATTTGGGACTGATTTTCCATGCTGTGTGTAGCAGTACCGAATACACTGCCCTATCCATTTGGATATAGTCTGCTTTGAGATAGCCTTGTCCTGTGATCCTGCAGCATATGCTACAAACAGTTGCTCAGTTTTCCTGAAAGCCTTTGTTTTGTCCAAGCAGAAGCGTAGCTGCCTGTGTATGTCCAAAGAATGCAGACGTTTCTCCCCTTTATTCTGGGGGTTTGGATAAAAAGTTGGCAAATGGATGGTTTGGTTAAGAGCCACACTAGATACCACCTTTGGCATAAAGGTAGGGTTTGTCCTTAAAGATACCCTGTCCTGATGAAAAATTATAAAAGGTTCCACTGCCATTAATGCCTGTAGCTCTGAGACTCTTCGTGCTGAAGTTACTGCCAGGAGCAGAGCTGTTTTCCATGATAAAAATTTTAGATCAGCTGTATTGGCTGGCTCAAAACGTGGTAAGGTCAGTTTTTCCAAAACAAAACTGAGGTCCCAAGTTGGTGTTGGTGCTCTCCGGGGCGGTCTTATGTTTTTAGCCCCTCTGAGGTACTGCTTTAGCAAGGGATGAGAGAATAAAGGAGGATCCGTGTTGTAATGGCTGAAATGGCAGAGGTGTGGAGCTTAATTGATGAGAAAGATAGGCCTCTGTCCAGCATCTCAGTTGAGTATTGTAAAATCTGAGGAATGTTTGGAACAAGAGGGTCAAGGCTTTGAGCCTGGTTCCAGGCACAGAATCTCTTCCATTTTTCTGAGTAAGCTTTCCTGGTGCTAGGCCTCCAAAATGACATCCATAACAGCTTTAGAGAGAGGTGTTGTCTGTTTGACTAATGTATCTGCCATGCAGCCAGGTTTAGGGTTTTGAGCTGACAGTGCAGGATCTGATTGTTTTGTTGAGTCAGAAGGTGTGGAATTTGAGGAAAAATCCATGGTGGGCCTTGAGCCAAGTTCCTTAAGATAGGGTACCAGTGCTGGCGTGGCCAGTCTTGAGCAATCAGGATCATCTGTGGTTTTTCTTGTCTGGCTTTTAGGAGTATCTTTAAAAGGAGAGGCAGTGGCAGGAAGGCATACACTTTTAGGTTTTTCCAGCTGAACAGAAGAGCATCCACCTTCCATGCTTGTTTGTGATAAGTTCTTGTGCAGAATTTTTGTAGTTGGCAATTCAGTGGGGAGGCAAAAAGATCTATGTCTGGGCATCCCCACTTTTGCGTTACCATGCTGAAGATTTGTGGATTCAATTTCCATTTGTGAGGGTCCATGATATTTCTGCTTAGATCGTCTGCCAGAGTATTTTTCTTTCCTGGCAGGAATTGTGCTTGCAGGTGAACTTGATACGTTAGAGCTGTGTTCCACAAGGTCATGGCTTGGTGCATAGGGGATAAGAATGAGTGCCCCCTTGCTTGTTTATGTACCACATAACTGTGGTGTTGTCTGTCTTTAGTAGTAACTGTCCTGGATGTAGAAGGTCCTTGAAAGCTGTTAGGACATTTTTGAACAGCCAACATATCTTTTTGATTGATGTGAAGATGCATCTGGTCTCTGGTCCACTTGCCCTGAATACATTTTCCTGCCATGTGTGCTCCCCACGCGTAATCCGAAGCATCTGTTGTTAGAGATTGCCTGTCTGTGGGTTGGGTAAAAGGCTGACCCTTGTTTAGGTGACATGCCTGTGCCCACCATCGAAACTCTTGTTGTAGGCAGGGAATCATTGGTATTACTGCTTCTAAACTGTGAGAGTGTTGAGTCCAAACACTTTTCAGGTACCACTGTAATTTCCTCATATGCAGTCTGGCATATGGTATTAGTAGTATGCAGGATGCCATGAATTCCAGGGCCTGCAGAATTTTTCTTGCAGGGAGATGGGACTTTCTTGCCAGCAATTGAAAATATTGAGTTAGTTGAACTTGTTTATCTGGCGTGAGGTAAGCCATCTGGGCCGTTGTATTTAAGCTGGCACCCAGGAATATAATCTGTTGCGAGGGCACTAGTTTTGACTTCTTTTTATTTACTGTGTACCCTAGAGAAATTAGCAACCTTTTTACAAACGCCAGATGCTGTAGAAGAATGTCCTTTGTCTCTGCTTGAATGAGGCAGTTGTCCAGATATGGATATATTTGAATTCCGTTTTGTCTGCAAAATGCAATTACTGGTGCAGGCACTTTGTGAAGACCCTGGGCGCAGTAGATAAGCCAAAGGGCAGTGCAGAGAATTGGGAGTGCATTGTACCAGCTTTGAATCTGAGGTATCTTCTGCAATTTTGTCTGATGGGGACATGCAGGTATGCCTCTGAAGTCCAGAGTAACAAGCCAAGCCTTCTTGCCCAGCGTGGGTAGAAGCTGCTGTAATGTCAACATTTTGAATTTCGGAATATACAGGTAAGTATTCAGAATTGAAAGGTCTAGTATGGGCCTCCAGACCTTGTCCTTTCTGGGGACCAGGAAGAGTCTTGAGTAAAATCTTTGTCCTTGTTCCTGTTGTGGTACTTTTTGAATAGCTCTCATGTCCATGAGGGCTGAAATTTGTTTTTGTGCCTCTGCCCATTGATTTTGTGGCAGGTCTGACATTCCTTTTAGCCTTGGTAAAGTATGAAAGTGGAATCTGTAACCTTGAGACACAATATTCAGGACCTATTTGTCTTGGGTGATCGTTTGCCAGTTTTGAGGAAAAAGTGCTAGTTTTCCCCCTAAGGGGGCTTCCAAAAGGGACGTGCTTGGTGTACGAAGGGGAAAGTCATTGTGACTGTTTCCTGCAAGGTTGAGACTTGTCCTCACCACCTTTTGGGGTTGAGGTGCCCCACTGTCGTCTGTTTGAGCCTTGGGGTTGAGATCTGCCTCTTGGGCGTCTGTATCTGCCTCTCTGTGGCCTGTTTGACACTGGAAAGGACCAAATCTTTGTTGGCCAAATTCTGCTAAACCGAGGTGGCTGTACCTGTAAGAAATCCTTGACTGTTTGCATAGATTTAGCTTTATCCTCCATTTTGTTTAACACCTCTTCTGCCTTAACACCAAACAAAGTATCATGCTGTAAAGGAGCATCCAATAATTTTGCCTTAACATGATCAGGTAAACTTTGTTCTTTTAACCAAGCATGTCTTCGAATCACAGAACCTGTAACTGCGGCTCTACAAGAGGCCTGTAAAGAATCAAAACAACAAAGCAGAGTATGTTTTCCCACCTGTTCAACTGCATGCAATAAATCCTGCATTTCTTTACAATCAGGAGCTTCTGTGCTTGCAAGCATTTTCTGTTTTAACTGAGACATTAAATATTGTTGGTACTTAAGCATGTGAAACTGGCAATTTAAAGCTCTTACTGCTAAAGTTGCAGAAGTGAATACTTTCTTCCCCCATCTATCCAAAGCTCTGGAATCTCTGTTAGAGGGTACTGGATTTTTTGCAATGGAAGCCGTAACCCCTTTTGGACGCTGGGAAATAGTTTCTGGATCAGCAGAAGGGTTTTTGTAAAGAAACTTGTGAGAGTCAGGGACTCTATAATACCTATCTGGCTTGGCTGGAGTGGGGGGCAAAGAGTCAGGAGATAAACTGGATTCAGAGAACCATCATCCACAATATCTAACACAGGCGAATAGCCAGGGGCCTGTGTTGAGGCAATAAGAGGAAATCCCTGAGCCTTTTCTTGGATTCTGAGTAATCCTGGCTTTCCCAATGGAAATGCTCCCTCATGGTATGTAAAGTTTCCCCAAAAGAATAATCCTCAGGAGGAGAGGCTGAAGGGATAGATTCTTCAGCATCAGAGTCCTCATAGGGGGGTAGAGAGTATCCCTGGTCTGAAGAAGAATCAGAGGAAATGGAAACCTGATCAGAGGAGTCATAGTCTGTATCCTGCCTAGGCCTTTTCTCAGGAGGGGGATGGGAACCCCTGATTAGAGTAATGAGGTCTTCGGCCATTTTAAGCATCTGTTTCTTAGGCATGGAGGACTGTCCAGGAGATTGCTGTACTTCTTTGTCTTTAATGGTACCTTTGTCTTGGCTGTTGTTTTAATGGCAAGTTGTGAAGGTCTGAAAACACCCTCAGAAGCCGATGCCTGCTCAGCGGCTCTGGACCCATCTGAGGGATTAGTTTCCGTAGGCCCAATACCTCGAGTTTCCAGAGGCCTAGATGTCTCCACGTGGGAGTCGGAAGCAGCCTGTGGCTCTGAGGTAGCGGGTGTCAGGGGCTGTGAAAGTGCCTCACTGAGAACCGGCGACTGGCCTATAAGAGGTTTTGTCGTTGATTTTGGACCTCGGATGCTTCTCTTTATCCTTGTCTTTGCGTTTTTTCGGTATTGAGGTCGTCGGCTGATCTGACGGCATTGTATAATTGAACCTTCGGCCAAAGTAGTGCAAAGCAAAATCAAAACGTCTTTTTATAGTGCGTTTGTTAAATCTAGCACAAAACCGACAACTAGTGATGTCGTGATCAGGGCCTAGGCATGGAATACAGTAAGAGTGGAAGTCCTATTTGGTATTTGCTTCCCACAAGAAATACAATTAACTTTTTCTGACATAGGTCTGAGGCAAGATAAAAGTCTCCCCAAACGGGGTACTTAGCTTTATTGAAGACTTTGGATCTGAAATTAGACTTCAAAAATCTCAGGAGTCGTCCGACCAGCACTTGCGAACTGCTTCTGCTTCGGGCACCGCACGACAAGAAAGACTGAAGAAAATGGCGTCAGATGCATCTTGTATACCCCTGGCGCACTGACGTCAGGGAAGAAGCGACAGCAACTGATGCCGGACCAAGACTTAGGAACTCAGGCCGACTGCGGGACCACCTGATGGCAGGATAACCCAAGTGTAATGACTGCAGCAGTGTAACACGATGAACATCTCCAGGTAGCAGCTTCTAGGATGTCCCATGTAGGGACGCCCCTGAGAAAGGCTGTAGAGGTAGATGCAGCCCTGGTTGAATGAGGTCTGATGCCCTGTGGGATAGGTTTTCCATGGTGCTTATAACAGAAATGAATGCAGTGGCCTATCCATTTTGAAATGGTTTGCTTTGAAATAGCTTTCCCCTCCGTCCCTGCAGCAAATGCCACCAGCAGTTTTCAGAATTCCTTTGAGGTTTAGTCCTGTCCAAGTAGAATCTAAGTAGTCTGTGCACATCTAGAGAGTGCAGTATCCATTCCCCTTTGTTCTGTGGGTTAGTAAAGAAGGTAGGGACATGAATGGACTGATCAAGAGCCACACTGGATACCACTTTGGGCATGAAGGAGGGACTGGTTCTGAGGGACACCATGTCCACATGGAAGATGATGAAAGGCTCCACTGCCATAAGGGCCTGTAACTCAGATACCCTTCTTGCAGAAGTGATTGCTAAAAGGAAAGCTGTTTTCCAGGAAAGGAATTTTAAATCTGCAGTAGCAGCTGGCTCGAAAGGAGGAAGAGTGAGTTTCTCCAAGACAAAGTTAAGGTCCCAGGCTGGATTTGGAGCTCTCCTCGGTGGCCTTACATTTTTGGCCCCTCTGATGAACTGCTTGAGCAGTGGGTGAGAGAAGAGGGGAGGCTCTGTGCTATAATGAGCTGAAATGGCTGAAGCATGAATTCTGATGGAGGAAAAGGACAAGCCATTATGAAGCATCTCAGTCAAATATTGCACAATTGGAGGTAAATTGGGCGCTGCTGCGTACATCCCTCGAGATTGGTTCCAGGTACAAAATCATTTCCATTTTGCAGCATAAGATTTCCTAGCACTAGGCCTCATAGCCTCTAAAATGATATCCATCACGGATTTACTGAGGGGTGGCAAAGGAGAGATTAGGTAATTAGCCAGGCTGCTAGGTTCAGCGTTTGCAGCGGACGGTGCAGAATCTGGTTCTCATGCTGAGACAACAGGGAAGGAGTCTGAGGCAGGTGCCATGGAGCCAAGTGTGACACACTGCGCAGGAGGGGGTACACCAGTGTTGGCGTGGCCAGTCTGGTGCAATTAAAATCATCCTTGGTTTGTCCTGTTTGATCTTTAGTACTTTGGAGAGCAGAGGCAGAGGAGGAAAGGCATAAACTGATAGTTTTTTTCCAGCTGAAGGATAGATCATCCACTTTTCAAGCTAGTTTGTGGGGAATCCTTCTGCAAAATGTGTCCAATTGATGGTTCTGGGGGGAGGCAAACAGGTCTATATCTGGGCTCCCCCATTTGCTTGTCAACATGTTGAAAATACTTGGTTCCAGTTTCCACTCATGTGGGTCCATGAGGTTTCTGCTTAGTCCATCTGCCAGTGTATTTAGTTTTCCTGGCAGGAATTGAGCTTGTAGATTCACTTGGTAGCTCAAGGCTGTATTCCACAATGCCATGGCTGGTCTGCAGAGGGGGTAAGAGTGTCTACCCCACTGCTTGTTTCTGTACCACATGACCGTGGTGTTGTCCATCTTTATCATTAGTTGTCCTGGAAGAATGTGGTCCTTGAAGGCTGTCAGAGCATTCTGTAAAGCTGACATTTCCTTTTGATTTGTGTGTAGGTGCATTTGACTTGGGTTCCGTTTGCCCTGAATGCAATTCCCTGCCAGGTGAGCCCCCCATGCATAGTCTGATGCATCTGTTAAGGTTTGGGCAGCAGGGGGTAGTTTGTATGGTAGTCCCTTGTTTTGGTGGCAGGCTTCTGCCCACCAAAGGAACTCAAGGCGTAGGCAAGGTATGACAGGAATCATAGCTTCTAGATCCTGTGAATGTTCACACCATAGGTTTTTGAGATACCACTGCAGTCTCCTCATACGCAGCCTTGCATATGGAATTAGAAGAATGCAGGAGGCCATGAACCCCAAGGCTTGCAGTATTTGCCTTGCAGATAACTGGGTTTTTGTGGCCACTTGTTTGAAGTAGGTTGTCAATGAGTCCGTTTCTCTGGCGTGAGGAAAGCCATCTGGGAAGTTGTAGTCAAGCGTGCTCCCAGGAATAGAATTTCACAGGGTAGCAGGTGTGACTTCTTTTCGTTTATGGTGTACCCCAGACAAGTCAGTACCCTTTGAACAAAGGCCAGAGGATTCAAAAGTATGTCCTGGCTTTCTGCCCGAATTAGACAATCGTCCAGGTATGGATATATTTGAATATTTCTTTGCCTGCAGGATGCCATGACTGCAGCTAGGCACTTTGTGAAACCCTGGGCGCAGTAGATAAGCCAAAGGGCAGTGCAGAGGACTGATAGTGCATGCAGCCTGCTTTGAAGCTTAGGTATCTTCTGCAAGACTCCCAGATAGGGATGCGCAGGTATGCTTCTTTTAAGTCTAGTGTTGCCAACCAGGCATCTTTGCCTAGCATAGGAAGCAGCTGAAGAAGAGTCAGCATCTTGAATTTTGGAATCACCAGAAAGGTATTTAGAGTAGAAAGGTCCGGGATAGGACGCCATTGTACTGCCTTTTCCTGGGTACCAGAAAAAGTCCTGAATAGAAACCTTGTCCCTTTTCCTCTTCAAGTACCAACTGAATAGCCCCCCATGCTTAAGAGAGAGAGTACTTGATTTTGGGCCTCTGCCCACAGATTTGGGGGCAGGTCTGGCCACCCGCTTGGTGTTGGGTAAGGTGTGGAACTGAAATCTGTATTCTTGGGACACTATATTTAAAACCCATTTGTCCAGGGAAATGAGTTCCCAGTTTTTGGCCTGCAGACCAATCTTTCCGCCTAAAGGATCATTCAGTTGAGAAGTGCTTGAAAGTTTTAAAAGCAAGTCATTGAGACAGTTTTCCATAGGGGGGAGCCTTAATACTCCCTGATTTGGGTGTAGAAAAGTACATTTGTGTGCACTTACCATAAATGCACATGTTTGAGTGTTTTCACTGCTGCAGTCATTACATTAGGGTAATATGCTGGCAAGCTGCCCTCAGTCAGCCTGAATTCCAAAGTCTTGGGTCCTGCTTCGGTTGCTGTCTTCTCTTCCATGACGTCAGGGGTATAAAACATGCAGCCGGCGCCATTTTCTTTAGTTTTTCTTGCCCCCGATGTCAGGTGCCCCCAAAAAGGTAGTAATATATATATATATATATATATATAAATACATGCAACAATATAAACTTTACCTTCATCTACAAGCAAATACACCACATAGGTTGTAGAAGATAGAGAAGGAAAGATAAACTGTAGAATGACAGGGGGATGGCGGGAGGGTAACCTGGACTGCAACAGTGAATACACTCGAACATCTACATTTATGGTAAGTGTACACAACTGTACTATGTTCTTCGTGTTTCACTGTTGCAGTCATTACATTTGGGTAGAATTCCAAAGCTATGGTTGGGGAGGCTGGAGCTAAACAGCATTAGGTGAGGCTATAAAAGGCCCTGCAGTACTGCAGTGGCAAAGCCTGCCCTGGACTTAGAGTAGAGAGGCAAATGGTAATGCTTTATAAAGGTCTGAACAGAACTCCAAGTAGCAGTCTTTAGAATGTCCTTGGTTGGTACTCCTCTGAGAAAGGCTGCTGAAGTAGCTGCAGCCCTGGTGGAGTGAGACCTAATGCCCTTGGGCACAGGTTTGCCATGGTGTAAGTAGAAGAAATGTATGCAATGGCTTATCCACTTTGAAACTGCTTTGAAATAGCCTTTTCTTCTGATCCTGCAGCATATGACACTAGTAATTGCTCAGTTTTTCTTATTTAGTCCTGCTCAAGTAGAATCTTAGCTGTCTGTGTACATCCAAGGAATGCAAAATTCTCTCCCCTTTGTTCTGCGGATTTGGATAAAAAGTTGGCAGATGAATTGTTTGGTTAAGAGCCACACTGGAAACAACCTTAGGCAAAAAAGTAGGATTTGTCCTCAGAGACACCCTGTCCGGGTAAAATATGATAAAAGACTCTACAGCCATGAGGGCCTGTAGCTCTGAAACTCTTCTTGCTGAAGTAATTGCTAGCAGCAGAGCTGTCTTCCATGATAAGAACTTTATATTAGCAGTAGCAGCTGGTTCAAATGGAGGCAGGGTGACCTTTTCCAACACATAATTGAGGTCCCATGTAGGTAATGGTGATCTTCTAGGAGGTCTTACATTTTTGGCTCCTCCAAGATACTGCTTTAGTAAAGGATGAGAAAAGATTGGTGGCTCTGTATTGTAATGAGACGAAATGGCAGAGGGATGGATTTTGATTGATGAAAAAGATAGGCTTTGTCAAGCATCTCAGTCAAGTATTGTAATCTGAGGAATATGCGGTTCTGCTGTATCAGTTCTTTGTGCTTGATTCCAAGCACAGAATCTCTTCCATTTGTCAGCATAAGATTTTCTAGTACTAGGCCTTCTGACTTCCAAAATGACATCCATCACAGCTTTACTGAGAGGTGTCATCTTTATGATCACAGGATTAGCCATGCTGCCAGGTTCAGAGTCTGTAGTTGATTGTGCAGGATCTGATTGTTTTGCTGGGACAGTAGTTGTGGGTTTTGAGGCAAGGTCCAAGCTGGGTATTGAGACAAGTTCCTCAGGATTGGGTACCAGTATTGGCGGGGCCAGTCCGGGGAAATTATCATCTTTGGCTTCTCTTGTGTAGAAGAGGCAGAGGAGGAAAGGCGTAAACTGAAGGATAGGGTGTCCACTTTCCATGCTTGTCTGTGATAAGTCCTTGTACAGAATCTTTTCAGTTGATAATTTTGAGGTGAGGCAAATAGGTCTATGTCTGGGCTCCCCCCATTTCTCTGCTATCCTGCTGAAGACTTGTGGATTTAGTTTCCACTCGTGAGGATCCACAAGGTTTCTGCTTAAATCGTCTGCCAGAGTGTTTTGTTTTCCTGGCAGGAATTGAGCTTGAAGATTGATTTGGTTGGTCAAAGCTGTGTCCCACAGTGCCATGGCTAATCTGCAAAGGGGGTATGAATGTATGCCCCCTTGCTTGTTTATATACCACTTGACTGTGGTGCTGTCCGTCTTTATCAGTAGTTGTCCTGGATGACCTAAGTCCTTGTAGGCTGTTAGGGCATTTTGAACAGCTAGCATCTCTTTCTGGTTGATATGTAGATGCATTTGATTTGGTGCCCATATGCCCTGAATGCATCTTCCTGCCATGTGGGCCCCCCAGGCATAATCTGATGCGTCTGTTGTTAAGGTTCGACTGGCAGAGGGTAGAGTGAAGGGCTGTCCCATGTTTTGGTGACAGCCTTTGCCCACCATAGAAACTCCTGTTGCAGGCAGGGGATGAGAGGAATCATTGCTTCCAGACTGTGTGAATGTTGACTCCATAAGCCTTTTAGGTACCACTGAACTTTCCTTATATGCAGTCTTGCATATGGAATTAGTAAGATGCCATGAAGCCCAGAGCCTGCAGAATTTGTCTTGCAGAAGACTGGGTTTTTGTTGCCATCAGTTTGAAGTAAGTAGTCAGTTGCCTTTGTCTGGCGTTAGGTAAGCCATCTGGGCAGCTGTATTCAAGCTTGCACCCAGGAATGTTATCTTTTGAGAGGGTACCAGTTGTGATTTCTTTTCGTTTATTGTGTACAATAAGAATGTCAGAAGCCTTTTCACAAACGCCATGTGTCGTAAAAGAGTGTCCTTGTTCTCTGCTTGAATGAGACAGTCGTCCAAGTAAGGATATATTTGAATACTTCTTTGTCTACAAAATGCAATTACTGGTGCCAGGCACTTTGTAAAGACCCTGGGCGCAGTAGATAAGCCAAAGGGCAGTGCAGACAATTGGTAATACATTAAGCCAGCCTTGAATCTGAGGTATCTTCTGCACGACTGTCTTATTGGGACATGCAGGTATGCCTCTTTTAGGTCTAAAGTCACCAGCCAAGCATTCTTGCCCAGCATGGGCAGAAGCTGTTGAAAAGTGAGCATTCGGAATTTTGGAATGTCCAGGTATGTGTTCAAAATCGATAAATCCTGTATTGGCCGCCAGGCCTGGTCCTTTCTGGGTACCAAGAACAGTCTTGGGTAAAAACCTTGTCCTTTTTTTCCTGTTCTGGTACTGTCTGTATGGCCCCCATATTCATGAGGGGCATAACCTGTTTGTGCCTCTGCCCATTGTTTTTTTGGCGGATCTGGCCAACCATTTGTCATTGGCAGTGTGTGGAAATGGAATTTGTGTCCCTGTGATACGATGTTTAGTACTCACTTGTCCTGGGTTATTAACTGCCAATTTTGAGCAAAAAGCACTAATTTTCCCCCTAAGGGTGCTGCCAACAGATAAGTGCTTGGTGTAGGCAGAGGGAAGTCATTGGGATTGCTTTCTGTAGGTTTGCGCTTTATCTCCTCCAGATTTGGAGGTGGATGCGCCCCATTGCTTTGACCTGTAGGAGTCCTGAGCCTGATACCTGGAACCCTTAGGGCGTCTGGATTTGTCCCTTTGAGCTCTGTCTGACACAGGAAAGGACCAATTTTTTGTAGTCCAGTGTCTACTGAATCTAGGTGGCTGCACTTGCAAGAAATCTTTAACAGTTTGCATAGACTTAGCTTTGTCTTTCATTTTCTTTAAAACCTCTTCTGCCTTAATACCAAACAGAGAATCATGCTGTAAAGGTGCATCTAGCAATTTAGCTTTAACATGATCAGGCGAATTTTGTTCCTTTAACCAGGCATGCCTCCTAATCACAGATCCAGTAACTGCGGCCCTGCAGGAGGCCTCTAAAATATTAAAACCACATTGCAAAGTATGCTTTCCAACTTGTTCAGCTGCATGCAATAATTCCTGCAATTCCTTATTTTCAGCACATTCAGAAATCAACATCATTTTCTGTTTCAGCAATCCCATAACATGTTGTTGGTACTTAAGGATATGAAATTGACAGTTTAAGGCCCTGATTGCCAAGGTTGCGGATGTATAAACCTTTTTTCCCCATCTATCCAGGGCCCTTGAATCTCTGTTATAGGGGGTAGGGTTTTTTGCTGTAGCGACCTTAACTCCCTTTAGACCCTGTGAAATAGTTTCAGGATCAGCTGCAGGGTTTCTAAATAAAACTTTATATGAGTCAGGGACCCTTGTAATACCTGTCAGGCTTACTGGGAGCCAGAGGTAAGGAGTCAGGGATCAGGCTTGACTCCGAAAACACATCATCCACAATGTCTAAAACAGGGAATGGCTAAAAGCTTGTGCTGAGGGAGGAGAAGGAAATCCCTGAGCCTTTTTTGATTCTGAGAAGTCTTGACTCTCCGAGTGAAAATGCTCCCTCAAAGTATGCAAGGTTTCTCCAAATGAATAATCCTCAGGAGGAGATGCAGATGGAATAGACTCCTCAGCATCAAAATCCTCATAGGGAGGTAAAGATAATTCCTGTTCAGAAGAGGAATCAGAAGAAATAAGAGACCTGATCTGAAGATTCATAGTCAGTGTCTTGCCTAGGCCTCTTATCTGGAAGGGGATGGGTACCCCTGATCAAGGTAATAAGGTCTTTGGCCATTTTGATAATCTGTTTTTAGGCATAGAGGCCTGTGCACGTGGCTCAGGCATCGTTTTTTTAGTTTTAGAAGGTGTCTTTGCCTTTGGTTTTGCAGCTTTCGTCGGTTTGATATAAAAATGTTGAGGTCTGAATACACCCTCAGAAGCCGGTGCCTGCTCAGCGGCATCCGAGGGAGATACATCTGTCGGTCCAATTCCTTGAGTATCTTGCAGCATGCCGGACTCCACATGGGTGTCAATAGAGGCCTGCGACTCGACGGTAGCGGGTATTGGGGGCTGCGAAAGCACCTCACTGAGTACCAGCAAACCGGCGACTGGCTTAGGAGAAGCTTCGTCGGTTTTGGATCTCGACTGCCTTTCTCTCTCCTTTTCTTTGCGTTTTTTATGTACTCCGGTAGTCAGATTGCTATCCAATGACATTTCTGGGTAGTTAAATCCGTTTCCAAAATACTTAGATGGAAAAATATATCGACGCTTAATAGTGCGTTGGTTAAATCTAGCACAAAACCGACAGCCAGGCACATTGTGATCAGGGCCAAGGCAAGGAATACAGTATAAATGGAAATCCTTATGAGGAATTTGCTTCCCACAAGTAATACAATTATTAACTTTTTCTGACATTGGTAAAAAGCAAGAAAAAAGTTTCCCCAATGGGGTACTTAGCTTTAGTGAAGACTTCGGTTCTGAAATGCAAACTTGAATATCTCAGTAATCAGCCGAACGGCAGTTGCGAAATGCTTCTGCTTCGGGCACCGCGCGGAAAGAAAGACTGGAGAAAATGGCGCCGGCTGCATGTTTTATACCCCTGACGACCTGACGTCATGGAAGAGAAGACAGCAACCGATGCAGGACCCAAGACTTTGGAATTCAGGCCGACTGAGGGCAACCTGCCAGCAGATTACCCAAATGTAATGGCTGCAACAGTGAAACATAAAGAATTTCCCGCCACTGCTTAGTCTTGTGTGTCCCCTGGGACTGAAACCTGGGGTTTCTACTCTGTCTGGGTTTGGTTTGAGAAGACCTGGAAGGGGCTGGAAAGGACCAATTCTTAGAGGGGCAGTGCCTACTAAATCTAGGAGGCTGAACTTGTAAGAAATCTTTAACAGTCTGCATAGACTTAGCTTTACCTCCCAGCTTTTTAAGAACTTCCTCAGCCTTGTTGCCAAACAGGCGGCCCTGATTTAAGGGAGCATCCAACAATTTAGCTTTAACATGATCAGGCAAAGATTGCTCCTTAAGCCAAGCATGCCTTCTGAGTACAGACCCAGTAACAGCTGCCCTGCAAGAGGCCTCTAATGAATCAAAACCACATTGTAAAGTATGTTTTCCAACTTGTTCAGCAGAATGCATTAAATCCTGTAATTCTTTATTTTCCACACAGTCAGGAATCAACATAATTTTCTGTTTAAGCAATCCAATAACATGTTGCTGATACATTAACATACAAAACTGGCAGTTTAAAGCCCTAATGGCCAAGGTTGCAGAAGTGTAAACCTTCTTACCCCATCTATCCAGCGCCCTGGAGTCTCTATCAGAAGGAGTAGGATTTTTAGCAGTAGAAGCCTTAGTTGGGTCCCTGTGAAATAGTCTCTGGATCCGCAATAGGATTTTTAAAAAGGAACTTGTGTGAATCAGGAACCCCTGAAATATCGGTCAGGTTTTCTGGGAGCAGGAGGCAAAGAATCAGGGGCCAAATTAGATTCCGAAAAAGTATCAACAACAATGTCTAGTACAGGAGGAATAGCTAAAGGACTATGCTGAGGCAGGAGTAAGAAATCCCTAAGCCTCCTTTTTGAATCAGAAAAATCCTGTCTTTCCCCAGTGGAAATGCTCCCTTAGAGTATGTAAGGTTTCAACAAAAGAAAAATCCTCTGGAGGGGAAGCAGAGGGAATAGAGTTGCATCAGAATCCTCATAAGTAGATGAGGGCAAATCCAGATCATCAGAAGAATTAGAAAAATCAGAACCCTGGTCAGAGGATTCATAAACAACTTCAGTCCTAGGTCTCTTAGAAGGGGGAGGTTGGTATCCCCTGATTAGAGTTATAAGATCTTCAGCCATTCTTATTTGTTTTTTAGGCATAGAGGCCTGAGCATGCGGCCAGGGCATCTTTTTTTAGGCATGGTTCGTGATTTAGGCCTAAATGAAGAAGGAGGCGTCGGTTTAATATGCAAGTCTGTAGGCCTGAATACACAGTCAGAAGCCGGTGCCTGCACAGCGGCTCCGGACCCATCCAAGGTAGAGACATCTGCGGGTTCCACAGTTGAAGCATCTCACAGCATACCGGACTCCAAATGGTTCTCAGTAGAGGCCTGCGAATTAGAAGTAGCGGGTATCAGGGGCTGCAAAAGCACCTCACTGAGTACCAGCGAACTGGCAACTGGCTTAGAAGTGTCATCGGCAGTTTTGGACCTCAACGGCCTGTCTTTGTCTTTATCTTTGCGTTTTTTCAAAATCCCGGTAGTCGGATGGCGTACCGACGACATTTCTGGATAATTAAACCGAGAACTGAAATATTTAGAGGCAAAAATATACTGATCAGCAGATAGTGCACTGATTAAATAAAGCACAAAACCGACAGCAAGGTATGTTGTGGTCAGTGCCTAGGCAAGGTATACAGTACAAATGAAAATCTTTATGAGGTACTGCTTTCCACAAGTATTGCAATTAACTTTTACTGACATCGGTAAGGAGCAAGAAAAAGTTTCTCCAATGGGGTACTTAGCTTTAGTTTAAGACTTCAGTTCTGAAACTAGAAAACGAAAATTTCAGGAGTCGGCCGACCGGCACTTATGAACTGCTTCTGCTTCGGGCACAGCAAGAAAGACTGATGTAATGGTGTCGGCTGCATGTTTTATACCCTTGACGACCTGACATCATGAAAGAAGGAACAGCAACTGACGCAGGACCCAAGACTTTGTTAATCAGGCCAACTGAGAGCTACTGCAAGCAGATAACCCAAATGTAATGACTGCAACACTTAATCACAAAGAACATCTGTGAACATCCAATAAATGTAACATGTATTCGCCCTTGTTGGCAAATTTAGGAAAAAATGGTGGCAAATTAATGAAATAATTGAGATTAGATTCTTACACCACCTTATAAAGGAAGGATGTGCTAGTTCGTAATGTAATGCTATCCTTGTGAAAAATCAAGTATAGAGGTTTTGAGAACAATTCTTGAAACTCAAAAATTCATCTGGCAGAAGTAATGGCTACAAGAAAAATGGTCTTCCAAGAAAGGTATTAAGGTCACACAACTGCTGGTTCACAGGGGGAATGAGTTAAAGCTTGCAGTAAGTCTCATGGGAAGTAGGGTCTTTAAAAGGAGATCTCAGATTTGCAGAGCTTATGAGAAGCAACCGTGAAACCCTCACATTCAATGTGAAAATTTGATATAGCTGCTAAGTGAACCTTAACTGTTGAGGAACTATATCCTTCTTTAAAAAGTATAGCCAAAAATTCTAGGCCGTTATGTATGGGAGCTGAATAGGGATCAACATTATATTGACGAGCCCAGTGCACAAATCCTTTCCATTTAATGGAGTAGAGCTTTCATGTAGAGGAAAAAAAATGAAAAGACCAATGGTTAGACCACAGCTGAAGATAAAAATGGAATAATCCATGTCAGGAAATAAATCACTTGCAGCTTCACAGTAGTGCCCTTTATAAAACCAAAAGTTGTAACTGAGATGTAGTAGTTAAGGTAGGAAACGGTTCACTTGCAGTTTCACACCACTTTATTAAACAGTAAGCGCTTTCGCGATCTAAGTCAGCTGATCGCTTCTTCAGACTCATAAAAACAGTTAAAACATTGGTATTTAAAATATGGTTCAAACAATGAAAACACATAGAACTATGACATAGATTAATTAAAATTGCATACATCAGTACCTTAATTTGCCTTATATTCTGCATAAGATGAAATAAAATATACATATAACAGACACATTTTATGTAATAATCCATATTACTTAATGTTTTAATGGTCTGGATTTTAAAAAAGGTTTCAAGGAAACAGCATTGTTCAATCCTGGAGACCTATCTGCCTGAAGTAGTAAAATCCATCTTCGTTCTGCTTCCTCTACCTTAATTCCTTATATCACCTCCCCTCTTACTTTTATTTACTATTTCTAAAACCATGAAATTAAAAATATGTTTCCTATCTTCTTCTTCCACATGTTTTGCTAAAGCACTTGTATCTATTTTATTTCTTATATCTCTAAGGTGTTCAATGATGCGTTCCTTTAGACACCTATTGGTTTTGCCTATATAAAAGGCATGACAGACAGTGCAGAAGCTGAAATAAACCAAATTTTGTGTTCTGCAGTCAGCATAAAAATCTATATCAATTATAAATCCTAGTGTAGAATGTTTATATGTAGATTTATTATATAAATAGTCACATGCTGTACAATTTCTGCAAGGAAAAGTCCCCTGCCTATCAGATAGGATCATTATTTCATTGTTTCTGGATTTATAACAGAGTTGCCTTTTTAAGGACCTCTTATTTCTAAAAGAAAAGCTGGGTCTATCATCTAACAATTCTCTCAAGTCAGGATCCAACAATAAAACATTCCAATTCTTCTCAAAAATATTACAGAACCTTCTAATGTCACTTGAATAAGTTATAGGGAATCTAACTTTAAAATCATGACCTTCCTTGCTTTTAACATCTTCTACAGTATTTGAGAAGAGCGGTTTACATCTCCCATCCCTATTTTCAATGGTATATTTAGAGCTTTCATTTATGTCTTTCTTACTATAACCTCTGTTTAAGAAGTCTTTCTCTAATATAGTCATTGTCTTCACAAAGCCTTCATCTGTATTATGTAAGCGGCTTATTCTCATATATTGTCCTTTCACTACATTTTTGTGTACAAATGTTGGATGCATACTAGTCTTATGTAAGATACTATTTCTCCATGTAGATTTTCTACACATCCCTGTTGTAAGTTCATCTAACGCTGTCTTCTTAACCAAAACATCTAGGAACTCAAAAGAGTCCCTGGAATGTTGACTAGTGAATCTTAAAAATTCAGTGGTGCTATGCAAGTACTCCACCATCTCTTGCAACTCTTCACTAGTACCATCCCATAACAGGAAGACGTCATCTACAAAACATATATTCCATACAATTTTGCCACCATATTTATTGCTAGCACTTAATACATGATCTTTTTCCCATGCAGCCAATGCTAAGTTGGCGTAGCTGTTAGCACAAGCATGCCCATTGCTACACCAACTTTCTGTAGATAAAACTTGTCATTGAATATAAAGACTATTTTCTAGGACAATATCAAGAAACTTACATATCAAATTAATCTTAGTGCTTTGAAAAACTTGTTTCAAGGTCAGAATATCATGTATTTTCTCAATACCCCATTTATTCGGTATCACTGTGAACAGTGAAGTGACATCCATTGTCACAAACATATAATTTCTATTAATATTCCTGGTCTTATTATGTAACAGTCGCAGAAATGCCTTTGTATCCCTTAGTATAGTCTCATATGATTTTAGGACTATTTGTAAATTTTGTTCAATATAAATTGAGATGGCTTCTGTGGCCCATCCTTTACTGGATGCAATAGGTCTCATAGGGGGCTGTGTGATGTCTTTGTGAATTTTAGGTAGACCATAAATAATGGGTATAGTTTGATGTTCTATCTGAAAGCAAACAATTCCTCTGATACATAATTAGTACTCAATAAGTCAAAAATATATACAGATATCCTGTCAATTATACCTTGTACTTGTCTCTCATTTAGTTCAACATAAGTATCTGTATCATTCAAAAGTTCCATCATTTTCTTGTAATAAAAAAAAACGTATCCATTACTAGTACACTGCCCCCCTTGTCAGCGGGCCTAATTTCAATGCTGTGAGAATCCTTTAGTTCTGACAGTGCTTCAGTTTCTGATTTACTCAAATTATAAAATCTAGGTGGAAGATTTTAAGCATGCATCTCTCTAATTTCATGTTCACACACACTAGTGAAAGTTTCAACTGTGGGATGTATCTTGGGTACAAAGGCATTAGGTTGTTTAAACATATTATCAAATACATTTCTTTTAAACATGGTTTTAAGTGTTAGGTTACGAGAAAATAACTTCAGCTCTTTTAATAAATCAGTTAATACTGTTTTCTGTGCTGGAATAAAGTTCAGGCCTCTATTTAACAACGAGGCTTGTGCATCAGTTAAAGAAAAGCTAGATATATTAATTACCAAGTTTTTTGTTGGTTCTTGCTCCTGGTGTTCATATATGCAGGAGTCACTCGTTCTCTCTGCTGTAATCGCGTTCTCCCTCTGATTCCTGCTGCTCGACCTGTCCCTTATTGGCAGCGCCTTCTTTAACACAAATGGAAGGATTGAGGCTCGTGTAGCTTCCTTTTGCTCCAAAAAAGCTACTGAATCAGAATTAACACTGGAATCCATCCTTCTGTTAGTGCAAGCCATTTGGAAAGTTTCTTTTGCCATTCCACCATTTTCAAATGTGGAAGTTTCTATACATACTCTCTCTGTGCTGACATCACTGTTCTCACAGGGATTCTGATTTAAAGGGGCAGTACTATGCATATTTGAATTTTCAGAAATCTGTACTGTAGTCATTTTTTCTACATTTTCTGTACTCACAGCTGTTCTTCTTGGCCACGAAAAGACCTCTTTACATTGAAAGTCATTGAGGTCCCTTTGCAATTTTTTAGTTTTAGTATTCTGCAACCTCTTATCATAGCCCTGTATACTGTCAGCAAGTTCATCTAATTTACTGCATAGTACCTCTATAGGAAAATTATTAGTCAGTTGTTCTTGTAGCCTCTTTATCTCATCGGCTAGCTCTTTTTCTTGTGGTTTAAAAAATTCTATAAGCAAATGTATATAATCATAGCTAAGCTGTAAATTTAAATTCTGCCATTTTTGAAGTAATTCAGGGAAGGTCTCACCATAAGTAGGCATATTTAATACTCTGAGACCTCTCGGCACGATTTTATATTTTAATGATGCTTCTAGATGAAACCTTTGCCACTGTAGCCTTTTAAAGCTATATAACTTATTCTCCAGATCTCTATACAGTTCAGTGAACTTCTTATGCGTATCATAGTCCACTTGTTCACTTTCATTCACTGGAAAAATAGGGTTTAGCATCAAGGGGTTGGAGTATATATGTAGTAGTCCAACTAGTCATTCACATTGACTCTTATTGTTGTCATTACCTTCAGCCATGTCCCAGCTTTTAAATACAGTCCAAGAAACACGTGAAAGAAAACAAAAGCTGGATAAACGCCTGGTATACACCTCAAGCGAAAAAAAAGAAAAGACCAATGGTTAGACCACAACTGAAGATAAAAAAGGAATAATCCACGTCAGGAAATAAATCACTTGCAGCTTCACAGTAGTGCCCTTTATAAAACCAAAAGTTGTAACTGAGATGTAGTAGTCAAGGTAGGAAACAGTTCACTTGCAGTTTCACACCACTTTATTAAACAAGAGTAAGCGCTTTTGCGATCTAAGTCAGCTGATCGCTTCTTCAGACTCATAAAAAAAGTTAAAATATTGGTATTTAAAATATGGTTCAACCAATGAACACACATAGAACTATGACCATTCAGAAAAACCTTTTTCAAAAAGTTTTTTTAAAATAT